>NC_056741.1:721907388-722074888 GCF_019279795.1 Protopterus annectens | reverse complement strand
ACGGTACAAAGTCCAGTAGTCTTTGTAACAAGAATTGATTATATAATCTTCCTCCCACTTTGCTAGAACAATATCAGCGTAAATGGGTCCACAAGCTGCGCCCATTGCCGTACCCTGAATCTGTTGATAGTATTCACCTTGGAAGGTAAAAAAATTGTACCTCATTACCAAGTCCACTAACCCTGTAACAGTACTTTTTTCAGCCAATGTCAGTTTAGTATTTTTATAAACCATTTCTTCAAACATAAACAGGCCCTCCTTATGTGGAATGCATGTAAACAGGTCTACAACGTCGATGGTAATAAAAATTAAATCATCATTATATAGGTCCTGACCAATACATCTAAGAAAATCCCAGGAATCTCTCAATGTATATTTGTTCCCAGTACTTATATGTTTTACCTTGTGGTCCACATATTTAGCCATTGGAAGCGTCTTAGACCCTGCTGCTGACACAATAGGTCTCAAAGGTGGATCTTCCAAGTTTTTGTGGACCTTAGGTATCCCAAATATAGATGGTATTCGTGGTTTTTCCACATATAAGTATTCAAAGGTTTTTCTGTCTATTGATCCTTCATAAAGGTAGCTATTTAATAAATAATCAATCTTGTAAAAAGCCAAATTAATTTCATTTAGTGAGACTGGGGTGTATTTTTTTGTATCATTTAGTATAAAATTAATTTTTCCTTCATATATAATGTTGTCCATGAAGACTATACCCCCACCCTTGTCCGGTTTCATTATTCTCAGGTCATTATTGTTTTTTAACTCGTACAAAGTTTCTTTTTCTTCCTTGGAAAGATTATAATCCATTTCATTTTCTTCGTACAATTGCCTAATGTCATTTTCTAACATATTTTCAAAATTTTTGACCTGTGGGTGCAAGGGTGGGTTGTATGTACTTCTACGCACTAGAACTGAGTCCTGAGGAGGCAGGCCGCTTTTGTCATTAGAATCCCCAGAGGCAAACAAAATTCCAAGATTAATTTTCCTAAGAAAAAGCTTGACGTCTATAATAGTATTGACCAATTCACCCTTTATAAATGGAATGAATTTAAAACCTTTACTTAACAACTGAAAATGTATTTCAGTTGGAGTAATATTGCTAAAGTTGTAAATAGTAAAATTTCCAAATGTATGTGTGATACCTTCAACTTCAATAACATTATGATGTTGTTCATTAGTAGGGGTTGGGTGTATTAATTCCAATACCTCCCTCTCCCCCTTCTCCCCTCCCTTTTTTGAAAATTTTGACGTCCATCCTGTTTATTATGCCAACTGTAAGAATCTCTCATTAAAGGGGGAAATTCATCATCGTAATTTAGAAATTCCCTTTCTTTACCTTCATCATCATAATTTGCAAAAGGCAAATCACCATATTGTTGGTTAACATCGCTTCTCTTAAAGGGCGGCTTAGGGTAATGAGTATTATTTTCATATTCATGTATATCTCTTTTTAACTTACTTATTTTCCTTTCAATAATTTCACTACATTTCCACTCAATATCATCCTTAATTTTATAATACTTGTCCCTTTCTTCCCTTATTTGAAATATAAGGTCTTCCTTAACACATAGATCTAATGCCTCTATCTCATTCTGCAATGAATCTTGCACTCTGTTATTCTCCTGAATAATTAATTTCAAAATTTCAATACCACATTGATTAAAAACTTTCAACAATTCCTGATGAAAAAGTGATCCCCCTATAACATTGTTAGGATACTTGAATATTCTAAGACCCTTGGGAACCACTTTTCTAGTAATGCACTCTGTTAAATATTCATTCTCTACAGTCAAAGTTTTAAATTTCATCATTAATTTATACAGTTTGTCCAATTTGTTGTAATAACTAATACCATCAGCCGTAGTCCGCTTTTGTCCATTCTTAAATTCAATGTTAAACGGCTTTTTTAACCAGTCATTAAGGCAATGTGTTTTCCACAGTGTGGAAAGAATTGTTAACAGTACCTTTATTACTGTGATTTCCTGTGGGGTTATCCGGAGTATAGCCTGCATCTGCCAGCAATGAAGATGATCTATCTACAGTTTCAGTTTGCACCAAAACCCTCGGTGTCTGAACCGGATTAAAAGTCTCACCATTCGGTTCCTCTCCTGCAAGGTCGAGATGTACATTTCCACTGTTACGGCGTTTTCTTTTAGGTTTTGCTCCCTTTGACCATTCGGTCCGCTCCAACGCACTTGCACCCTCTTCTCCTTGCTTCCGGTTAAACGTCTGGCAAAGCGGCGTTAAAAGGTCAATCAACTGTGTCAGTTGACCTATGAGTCTCCGTGATTCCCCCATGTCCTCCTTAGGTGTTCCGCCTTCCATTCGGAAAGCACAAACAAACCAAGAAAAAAATACCAAATCGAACTGAACCAGATAAATCCAAAAAACCAAATCGAAGGCACGAAACACCAACAAGGTTCCACATTCGAATTCGAATAGCTCGAATCTGCGCTTATGTAGTGTAGCAACGGGACGGGAAGTATTTGGCAGGGATGGTTTACGGAAGTGAAGATGAGTGAGTGTATGTGAGTTTTACTGTAAGTTGTGCATGTGGGTTAGGGTAGGGAGGTTGTATTTGTGTATGTATGATGCGTGTGTGCGCGTTTGTGAGGGAGTGTGGAATGTCTGCGTGTGACAGATGCATTTTTCAACTGTTAGTGCAATCTCGGAGTTGGTATATATAAGTAGGGGGGTGTGGGGGTGCAGCCCCCATAGTGCAGGGGCTTGCCCTCATAGATGTAGTGTAGGATTGTGTAGTTTGTGTGTTGTGGGTTGAATGGTGTGCGTGTTGTGTGGTTTATGGTTTGTGTATGTTCGGGATTTCAGTTTTTCATGTTTGTGTGTTTCGGGATTGTGGGCTGTTCGACTTTATAGTTTCGAGATACTGAAGTCCGAACTTTCAGTATCTCGAGATTATAAAGGGGAACCATATATCTATATATATATATATATATATATATATATATACAGTATATGTTTGTGTATATTCTCTAACATACTATTACATCTCATCATAACACACAGCATATATTGAAGGATCTAAAGGCTCTAGAAGACTTTATGTTTTCTGAAAAGCTACTTCTACATACATGATTCTTTTTAATCTCAAAACATTTCATAGCAAATAAAGTGCTAAAACACAAAGAGCACATTTCATTGTGTAACTCACATATGCCACACTTTCAAACACTTGGTATGCCAAACACCGACAACTGTATACCATATTCAATGAAAAGGATGTGCTCAAAACAACTACAAGTGGAAAAGGGCAATAATGAGACAGACAAGTCATATGTGACATGGAGTCATACAGGACTTGAAGCATGACAGACCACCACAAGACATAGCAGAAGCTCATTTACAGTCATTTCCAAAAAAGGTGACAGAGGTAAGTAAAAGCCCTTTGGCTATTTTGCTATCTCAGTTTCTCAACATTTCCTTTTCTGGACAGTGAGAAATGTCTGGCATGCTAGGATACAAACTCTTAAGTAACTGAGGACTTCCTGTACAAGTAAATGTATCTTCAAAGGCTGGTGGTAGATTGGTCTTTGGCAGTCATCATGGAACAGGATGATCACAGTGGCTGCAACAGGATGGCAGCAGTGTGAATTCTGCATGTAAAGCAGCTCTGTCTTTACCCATTTCCTTTACATCCTGGGAAGCTTAAGGGTGCACGTCTTCATACAGCCAACCTGCTCTTATGGAAAAATAGCTTTGTACCAAACTGTACAAAGCTATTTTTACATAAGACTTCCATATACCACCTTAGAGTGACCAGTTTGTCTCTTTTCAGAGAACCCGAGAACATAGATGGCAGGAAACTGAAAAAAAAAGCTGCACTGATGTGCAATACTGTCTGGAAATGCAAGGTGAAAGTGAAACACTGTACTGCAAGTGCAAATTGAAAAGCACATGAGTACAACCTAGGATTTAAGTTCTCAGGTAAGTGTAAGCAAGCAAGAGATGCATTTTTTCCAGGTGTGTGCCAGCAGTAGACATAATGGAGAGGGAAGGGAGAAAGGTTAGTTATTAGTAGATCAACTTTAGCAAAATGTATAACATATACCATTCATATCAGTTCAATATAACTTTATGACAGCCTTTACCGCCTTTCCTTAGCAACAGCTGTACTCACCACCCCAAAGCTGTAAACATCTAGCTCCACTGTGAGAGTTCCACATTTCACATACTCATCTGGAAGGTATGCTAGCGTCCCACGGACAGTTTGTGTACGAATCACAGTACTACTCTTGCCAGGTGTCCTGGATAATCGCATGAAACGTGCCAGACCAAAATCTCCCAGCTTCGGAGTTAGATTCTCATCCAGAAGGATGTTGGAGCTAGTAAAAGCAAGAAAGAAAGAAATTATGGAAATTGTCCTTTTTACAAAGTCAGAAAAAGAATGAGACAGCCAAAACAAGAAAACTCTACTTCACTTCTTCTCAAATGGTGAGGCCAGCCTCACAAGCAGAACCTTACTTTGTTCTTTGAAAGTTCAAACAACCCCATAATGAAACAGCAGCTCACGATAAACATTTACAGAAGGATACAGCAGCTAGGAATTATCCCAACTACAAACATGACTCTCTCCCTGCAGGATTTACCAGCAGCTTAACTACAGCCTACTCAGAAGTAAATTTACTACACTCTACTGCAGCAAACATAAAACTGTAAGCTCTAAGGAGCTATTTATTGACCATGTACCTAAGCATAAATGTTGAGATATTTAAACAGACATCTGAAGCATTATTAATTTATTCTCCAAGTGCTACATAATTAGATGAGTAAAGGAGGAAGGGATAGACGTGGTATGCTGTGCTACAGGATATCCAGTCAAATCACTGCTGCTGATACATGTTCTTAGTCATTTGTACTACTCTTTGACTAAAGAATTAATGTCAGATTACCCAGGTGGATCAGAGAGTTGTAAAACAAAGAGCTAAATGGTAGAGGAAAGCCAAATAAAGACATAAGACTTTTAAAGAAAACTACCTGGTTTTGGAGACAATATGCAAATTGTGACACCTGATGAAGAAACAGCTTTACATTAAGCTGTAGCTTTTAAGTTTAACTGCTAAAAAAATAAAGCAACTTGCAGAACAGCCACACCCTTCACGGAGTAGACTTTTACCTTCTCAAACAGTAGAAGTTATATATGTTTCTTATATATAAAATGATAGTAAAACAAATAGACAAGTGCTGCTAAGAAACTGAAAAAAAAACATTTGGGAGTTGGGGGGGAGCGACTGGTGTTATAACACTGCAGGTTTAGGAAGTATTAATCTAATATACCTTTCCAAATCACTGCAGGTCTCTTAATTACCAGTTCAAAAAGCAACCACCACCATCACCAGGTAGCAACAAAGCTTCTGGTGTCATTCTAAGGGGATCCAGTGTCTGTCTGCCTGGGATGACATGATAGACAAGCCTTGCTGTTTTGCCAGAGATGGGTTGCACCTGTCACCCCTAGGTTTTTGAATACTGGCCAAGGCTCTTGCTGTCCCCATAGTGCCTTTTTTAGGCAAGGCTCAAAGGACAAACCAATCACCGTAATCAGCACAGGTAACCAAAAACTAAGGGTAATGCTACTCAATGCCAGAAGTCTCAACCTCAAAATGCACACACTCGAGGCTCTCCTCAGCATGGAGAAAATCGATGTTTGTGCAGTGACGGAAACCTGGTCCAAGGCTCAAGAGAGCACCCCAGCACTGCCAGGTTACAATTCATATCATACCTTTCAGCCTCAGTTACCGGATCACAGTACAAAGGGCGGAGGTGTATCCATATTCATCAAGAATACCCATATCTCTAGGTTAGTAGCGCAGCATGATGCCCCAGAGATCATCCATGTGCAACTATCAGCAGGCAAAACCACATTTCAAGTCATAGCCAGTTATAGATCGCCCACCATGTCCCAAGATGCTCACTCTGCATTCCTTGAGACATTGGAAAATATAAAGGTCCTACCCAACACCATAATCTTGGGTGATTTCAACTACCCTGGTATAGACAGGGCGAACTACCAATGTTCCAACTCCTATGCTCAGCGATTCATAGAATTTATAACTTCAAATGCCCTTGAACAACTAGTATGTTCCCCCACTACAGGGGACAACATATTGGATTTAATCATCACAAATATGGGTGCCCATTGTTCCACACCCGTTATCGCTCCCTCCTTGGTCAGATCCGACCACAAACTGATAACCCTGGACATCCTCACCCCTCCACCTCCCCCAGTCAGAGAAACCATAGTCAAAAACCTTTCCAAAGCAAACTTCAAACTACTTGCATCCGAAGTGGAAAGCTTCACTATTCCCTTGCAGAAGGATAATGATATCCAGGATGCGGAATCCTACACCAAGGCACTCCATATGCATCTTCAGGATTGCATGGACCGTGCTATCCCAAATAAAACCAAGACTCCTTCCTCAAGCAAGAAGAAACTAGTCTGGTGGACCCCAGCCATAAGCAAACTTTACAATAAAAAGAGGAGTCTTATAGAAAAAAGGGCCAAATCTCAAGTAGAAAAATCATCCCTGATCAACATTAGTAAGAAACTGAGGGCCCTCATCAAGTCAACTAAAGCTAATTTTGAAAAGAAAGTTGCCAAGGATAACCATAAGGCCTTCTATGGCTATGTCAAAAACCTAAATGGCAATGCTCAGGTCTGTTCTGAGCTAGTACAAAATGGAACAAAATACACTGACCCTTCTGACATTGCCAACATCTTGGCTGACAGGTTCAGTGCAAATTTCTCCCCTCCCCTCACCACCTACAAGGCCTATTACCATTCCAGGGGATTGCGTAAGTCCAATTATTACTTTTTTTTTTTTTTTTTTTTTTTTTTTTCAAAAATAATTTTTATTTTTATAATAAACCATGCATACATATGATGATACAAGCCATGAAAAAAGTACACAGATATTACACACATGATATCTTGCAACAATGTTAGAAAGAAAAGGGAACAAAAGAGCATGTTTAAAATGATCATAAGAGAAAAATACAATAACTTGCAGTATGCATAGTACACAAACTAACCACAATAAACCCATACTAAACAATATTTACAGTGCTACCCATATTAAACAACAGTGTCACTACTTATACCCCTAAAAGTTAATAGCCCTACTTATATCTTTCAGTAGGAGAGAGAAACACCTTTAACAAATTATACCCATATCTTAGTCACATAGGATAACTTCAAACAGGCTTTTCCAAAGTTTACTGAAGTAGGCTCTCTTCTTAGGTCCATTTATAATGAATTTCTGAGCGAAATATATTTGATGGCCATATCTTTAAATCCCGCCAGCATAATTTGGTGCGATCTAACCAATTATAAGTGATGTACAGTTTTATGAGAAAACAGAACGTTATTAGGATATGGAGATGAAATTTAGGTAGGCCATGAGGGGTATGTTTAGAATCGCCGTTTCCCATGAGAGAGTGGAATTATAGTAACCCATTTTTTTTGGGAGCACTTTGAGAGAGCACCAAAGTTTATGGGAGTTGTTGCAGTGCCACATAATATGAAGCAGGTCAGCTCTCGCACCAGGACAACATGTGCATGAAGGAGAACTATTGAAATTAAATTTATTGATTCTTACTGGGGTATAGTAAGCATTATTATTCAACATCAGTTGGGTGTATAGAAGTTTCTTGAAGGGGGATAGTTCAATGCTAGATTTTATGGCTAGTTGTTTTTGATCCTCTGTAATAGGAGGGTTTTGATTGTCCCAGTATTTAGAGAATAAACAGTTACCTTTATGTAGTAGTGGGTATATTAATTTATATGACAAAGAGACTGTTTTATTACTATTAGCAACTGTATCAATGATTAGGGATAGTTTATCAATTAATTGCATATCAGGGAGTATATTGTTGGTTTGTGAAGAGATAAGTTCCCTGAGTTGACGTAAGATAACCGTATACCTGTTATTAACCCTAAGGCTACAACGTAATTCGGCAAGAGGCGAAGATTTGTGTTTAAAGATATCCCATACTTTAAGATCTTTAATGAGAGGGAAGTCAGCGAGATCTACCAACTTGTTGTTGATTTTAAGATTTGGATTGAGATGTAGTGGCTGAAGGAGAGGTAAAAGAAAATGAAGGTTAATGTCCTTAATCAGCTCTTGGAAAAGTTTTATTTGAGATTTCAATAGGGAAGATAGTTTTAGACTGTTCAAGGATGTGGGCGATAGGAAGGGAATAGCCTTAGGATTAATTTTGTTAGAGAGAATATGTCTATGCCACATCTTTAACCAAGAAGGGTAATGAGTTTGAGCATTATTATTCATGTTTGCTATGGACCATAATCTATTGGAGCAAATAATCAAATAGTAAAGACGAAGATTTGGAAGGCCCACCCCACCTTTTTCCTTTGGTAGACTTAAGTTGGAAGAAGAAATCCTGACATTCTTGGGAAACCAGAGGAATTTGGCCAAGGTTTTGTCAAACTGAGAAAAGAGATTGTTAGATATAATTACGTTTGTTGCACTAAATTGATAGAGAAGTCTGGGTAGGACATTCATTTTCACAATAGCTACTTTTGAGAGAAATGATAACTTTAATAGCTTCCATCTTTGTAAGTCTTGACATATGATAGTCCATGAGTTTAGCAAATTATTTTGGAGCATAGAAGCTTGATTGTGTTCAAAGTTAATGCCAAGGTATTTGAGACCGTATGAGATGTGAAAGGAGGATTCAGGGAAGAAAAAGGGTTTATGCGCCTAAGTCCAATTATTACTGATAAGTTGGTTAACAAGGCTCTATCCAAAGCTAAAGACACTGCCTCCATGGGACCAGATGGTGTCCCAGGCTGTGTCATACGCAAGCTCCAGAAGGAATTAACCCCGCATCTTAATACCCTGTTCAGTCTCAGCCTCTCCACAGGATATGTGCCCATAGAATGGCGCACGGCAACAGTGGTCCCGCTACACAAGGGTGGGGCCAAAACTGACCCTGGGAACTACTGACCAATAAGCCTGACCAGTCTGATCTGTAAGGCTATGGAGCGAATCATTATGGAACTCATAAATGGAGAGATTGGGAACCTCCAGTCGCTGGACCCCACACAGTTTGGCTTTGTCAAGGGCAGATCATGCCTCCTGAACCTGGCAGATTTCTTTGAGACAGTTACTCAGGCTATAGATAAGGGAAAGGAGGTACACACGGCTTACCTTGACCTTGCTAAAGCATTTGACACCATTCCCCATTCAGGTATTACTGATAAGCTCACCAGCCTGGGCATAAACCCTTATGTCACAAGATGAATTGCAAACTGGCTCTCAGACAGATCCCATAAAGTAAGAGTAGCGGGCTCTATGTCCGAATCCAGACCTGTAACGAGTGGTGTGCCTCAGGGCTCTGTCCTGGGGCCCCTTTGTTTGGCATATACTTCTCAGAAGTACAGGCATACACGGAAGGGCTGTGGCTGACTAAGTTTGCGGACGACTGCAAACTGGGTGCTATAATAGAGTCTCTGGCTGACATAAAGATCCCCCAGAAGGGCCTAAATGAGACTGATGCATGGTGTCAAAGCCATGGTCTCAAGCTAAATGCAAAAAAATGCATAGTAATCCCCTTTGGAAGAAACAGAGTACCCGCAAACTACAACATAGGAGGTAATCTCCTGAAATCTGAAGAAGAAATAAGGGATCTAGGGACCCAAGTAGATAGTCAGCTTTCCTTTGATAACCATGTTGCCAAAGTGGATAGAAAATCCATCTATGTGACCCATCTGATCATGAAAGGTTTTGCATCAAGATCTGAGGATGTAATGGTGCCCCTCTACTCTTCCCTCATCAGACCCATTATTGAGTACAATGCACCAATTGGAATGTACCTGGCTAGACATCTCCAGCAGCTGGAGAGACCACAGAAGTACCTAACCAAGAGGATTACTGGCCTCAAACAGTTGCTCTATGCAGCACGATTGAAAAAGCTAAGACTGTTCTCTGTCGCATACCGCTTTCTCAGAGGCGATCTCTGTCTAACGTACAGAGCCATGTCCAACCCAGAATTGTTGAACATGCTTCATCTTAGCAAAACCAAATCTACTCGAGCTACACGCTCTAGGGATATAAACCTCAACACAACAATGAATAGAACATGCTGGAGGGATAGATTCCCTTTGCAGAGACTTCCCTTACTATGGAACAGGGTCCCGATCTACATAAGACAGAGCCCCTCACTATCACTCTTCAAGAGGAACCTTGATGAGTAGATGGGTAACAGAAAGTTCACACCGGGGATCACACCAACAGCACTACTAGATAGGGGCCAAGAGTACTAGCTGCTAGTACAAGGGTCTAGGGAACTACTAAAGGGGCGGTGAATACCGCACAACGTGGCTGGGCTAATATATGCCTTCGGGTAGATAGCCCAGTACCAACCTATGAACCTATGAAGCGACTGGGGATGGCAGGACCGTAAGATGATCTTTCAGCAGTTTTACTACAGATGTCATATGTGGTATAAAGGTGAAGCAAACCTGATCATTTCTCAGTTGTTTTTAGTCAGATTGATTGATTGTTAACCAAATAAATAAATAAAGACAGACAGGCAGACAAATTACTCTGAAGAAAATGCTATAACCCCACTGGATATGCTCAAAGATAAATGCTCAATGCACCCTAACAATCTATGGAGATGGCAAAAAAAATCTTCTTCAGTGATTTACCAATATGATTATTCCACTTCACCCAGAAGCATTTAACAAGTTTCACATGCATAATGAAACACATATGTTACCAAACCAGGCACAGACTGAAGACCATCCATACAGCTAAAGAATGGGAAACCAGCTATACAGAAAAGAAAATGAAGTGACATGAGGTCATGAGGCCCTCCAAGAGCCAAAGTTGTAAAGGTCATCCAAAATTTAAGACTGGACATGTCTAACACAACAGTGCTATCATCTTACATTTGCCTTAGATGCAACATCGACACTGAAATGTTGGTGCAAACTTCAAATGATACAATGGGTTGAGGCTGACTTAATTTCTACCATACCTTGAAGCAAGCCATGACAGCTTCCATGCATCTTATGGAAATGTGTTACCCTATTGGCTACAGAAGAAGAACATACAAAAGCCAACAGTGGGACAGGCACTTCTTGGAAACCTGATTAACATCATACACCATAACAACAAAAGAAATTACATAGTTTTATCCACAGTGATATTATCTGTAAATTTTGTGCATGGATGAAATATTAAACAAAGTTCTACCCAAACTAATACTGAGACCTAATCCAGGACCCAAAATATATGAACATCTGCTTTTGGAAAAATAAGTGGATGTCTTGATAGGGTTTGCTAAGTACAGAGACCTCAGAAACTGTACAATGATTAACTGGGATGTGTGAAAGCAAAGCAAAGTCTCCCATATGGAGGGCATGTAGTACACCACATCCCGCAAAAAAGTAGGATACATGTAAAATTCATCAATAGTTTTGGCAAACACAAACAGATTGAAAGCTGTCTGTTGAAATTACTTATATTGAACCTCAGATGCATACTTTTGTGCAGGTGGCAAGCCCCTCTGCATCCCCAATGTGGGGTGACTTCTCCCAAACTTGTATATACTAATTCTGAGGTCACATAACTGAACAGAAAGATGAAAATACCACTGCCAATTAAAAATAGTTTTAATGAACGTCTCTGAGTCTATCTGCCTTCACTGAAACTACAATCAATAACTTGACAGGAACGCAAGAAAGTGGAGGTTGAATTGTCACTTGTCATGGCAAAAAGCTGCTGTTGAACCATTCTTAGGAGGTGAATGTAATGATCTAGACAAAATTCAGATATCACACTAACAACAGTATTAGGATAAGCGCATAAAGCCAACATAACATAAAAAGTACTTCACACCTTAGAGGCCCTCGAACTCAGACATCAAATATGATAAAAAAATAAAGTGAAGTATTTCTTGGAAAGCTAAACAAATAATTTACAAATCTGGCTGAACTATTTTAAATAAAGTTCAAATCCCAGACAAGTGCACCTACAAAAAATAGAGTTGTACAGACCAAATGCACTATGGAATGTGACTGCAGCACACATATGACAAAACATATAAATGGCTACTAATCACTGAATGTTAAAATGGTGAGATATGCATTTTGTTGAATAAATAGTACAGCAGTTTTGATAAGACACAGATATTGAGTATTCTAACAATTAAGCCATAATCTGCACAAATCAAACTTAATCCACTGCAAGAGTATATACTTTATATGGCTCTTGGAAGGTACAAGGACTTCAGTTACCCACCAGAAAGCTCCAAACACAGTGACAATCGTACACCCAAAGCCAGCAAAGCTTGACACTGACAGTTGATTTAACAACAAGTTTTAAGTGGCGGCAAGTGAATAAAAGAACATTGATTGTAATGAAAAGTCTTCCTTCAGCAAATGTTCACAGTACAATATGAGAAGCTTGTGGCTGAAGGCAACTCTATATCTGGTCCTCATGTTTCTATGGAGACAAGTTTATAATGGCAATAAAAACAGAAAACCTTTTTCTTTCAGTGGCTAAAAGTTAATGTTTTCTGATGACATTCAAGTTTTTATTTATTTAGTTATTTATTTTATTTAACATTTGTTTACTGGGAAAGGCCGACTTGGAGCAAAGCTACCTTTCAGTGAAGGCCTGGGGAGAAACGCTCCAGACGCATGTCTTTGTAACATGGGAGGAAACTGAAGCACCCCGAGGAAACCCACATGAATGCAGGGAGGACATGCAGACTCTGCAGAGAAGGCACCCCAGCCGAGAATCGAACCGGAGAACCTCTTGCTGTGGGTGACAATGCAACCACTGCACTGTCTGTTTTATCCATCTGGGAGAGGAATAAAAATAAGACAAAAACAGACAGCACTTAGTGTAAGCAGAAGCACAGGCTGTACAATGCGTTTCAGCATGGATAACCTTTGTTACAAGTCAATTCAAGACTAACTGTAGCTGCCAGTCTGGGACAATTGTACCTATCAGGAACTGTCAGGAAAAGAGCAGGAACTGGGTAAAGGTCCTCTATAAGTAAAATAGCAGTATTTCTCCAAAGACCAAAAAGGACTGACCATGGCTTGGTGTACAACAGCTTTAATAAAACAAAACAAAACAAAAGTGTAAAATAGCTTTAATAAAACAAAAAAGAGTTAAAACAGCTTTATTAAAGCTGTTTTACACCAAACCGTGGTTGGTCTAAGTTCCTATTAGGAAAGTTGAACTTCATTTATTTAACTATGTAAATAGTTTTGTATGTTTGTATTAAGTTAATAGGTTCTGGATGTGTTTTTCATTAAAACAAATAGTACTGTAAGATGTGACAGGTTCAAGTGGATATTACAAGAAACAACTCTATAAAACATCCACCTGCCAAACATTACTGTATGCATGTAACACAGACGGTGAAACTAGGCATCTTTAAAAAAAAGATGTTATACATAACAGGTAAGAATAACTTCTTATAATGGCAACACTTCCATATTATTTGTGAATGTGAACGGTCTCACAGGTATACACAAAAAGAAGGAGCAGTGAACTATATTTAAAATGCTGAGTGCAAATACTTACACAATAGGAAACATGTTTGGAAAGAACTGAACATGTGAGGTTGATAAAGAAAGAACCTCAGGATGGTTATTCAGTGGAATACCTGTGAAAAAGGAAAAGGGGAGTATTTACATTAATTGCTAGAGGAGCTCTAATACTGATAGAGGAGGGAAAAAAGATAACAATGGCAGATTTGTAGTAGTAAAGGGATACTGGCAAGGGAGGAGGGTTATGCTGGCATGTACTTATATTCCACTTAAAACTGCTACAATGGAGCATAATAAAATTCTGGGAGATATAATCAGCTTTCAGCAGGAAATAATACTTATAGGCAGGGACTGAAATTTGATTTGCAACAGTGAGGATGTATCTGGGAGATCTAGAAGGGAAAATATAACAACACAGGGTAGATTTTTGAAGAAATTGATGAAAATATTTGTTATAAAAGATGTGAATTCAACAGATGGAGTTCGGAGAGAATTTACATATTATTCCCCAAGTTACAAAAAACTGGGCTAGGCTAGACAGAAATTATACTTCACAGGATCACATCCAATAACTATTTCAGATCACATGCCAATAATAACTAAAATAAAATGAAACGCTGGCACTTCCCCACCAATCTGTTAAACCAAGGCGAATTTATGGAATGTGTAATGGAAATTATTCGAGAATTATTAGGGAACATGGAAATGTCTTCAAAAACTCATCTGGGGATTAGGATGGAATGAAGGTGAAGTCAAAAAATAGGATGGAAGTGAAAGAAGGAAAGATATCACTTGGAAGTAACAGGAGCTGTTTGGAGGGACTGACAAAGGTTAAAGTATTGCAGACTGGGAGGAGTCTCACAGAAAGACTGCTGCAAAGAAAATAAGGGACTACCTCAATAATATGCATGAGTATAGAAAAACTGCTGTTAAGCAACTGTTTTTTGAAGGTAACTCCAGAGCACTAAGGCATTTGGCACAGTGCCTCTGGCAACATAACTTGAGATCCTGTGGAGGTATTAGACATAATTTGGAAATATAATAAAAATGGATAGAGCAGAAAAGTGCGGAGGTTGAGAGGAAGCACAAATGGAAGAACTATGCCTGGGTTGGAGGAAGATGAGGTTCAATTACTAACGGTTAGGACAGGAGGAGATAAGATAGGAATGGTGTTGTGTAGCCAGTCTAAAGGAAGGTCTCCAGGAGTGGATGGTGTTGCTGTGGAGGTTTGGAAGGTGGAAGGAAGGAAGGCTGTAAAGATCTGGAAGTTTTGTTTAACCACTGGCAGAAAAGAATCCCTCATATATTCAGGACTCTATGGACCTTCTCAACAGAATCAAGGACATTCACCTCACAGAAGAAGCCATTTTAGTCACCATCGATGTGGAGGCCCTTTACACAGTGCTTCCACATGATTACTGCATCAGGGCAATGGTAGAGGCCTACAACAAAGACAATGCAACAGTTATTGGAGAAACAGACAAATTTGGAAAAATCCTCTCACTTATTCTCAACAACAACTACTTCCGCTTCAATGGTCAAACCTACCGACAAACCACAGGAATTGCAATGGGAGCAGCCATGGCCCCAAGCCTAGCTAACACGGCTTTAAGAAAATGGGAAGAAGACCATGTATACAACTCGGAGTTCTACAAGGACATGGGGTGCTACTTCCGTTTCATCAACGACATCTTTTTAGTTTGGAATGGGACCCCCCAGAAACTACAGGACTTCCTAGACCATATCAACAGCAGCACCAGCTTCCTCAGGTTCACCACCAAAACCAGCCCAATACAAGTCGAATTCCTGGACCTGCTCCTTTCCAAGAACACCAGCAGCAACGACTTCAACCACAACTTGTATAGGAAACCTACAAGAGTAAACTAATTACTCCACAGCAGCAGCATGCACCCGTACAAGCTCAAAAGAAACGTGATAAAATCACAGGGACTCAGAATCTCCAGAATCACCAAAGATCTTAACGACTTTCTCCACAACATTAAAGACCTGGAAAATGATTTCCTGGCCAGAGGCTACACGGACAGGACTCTATACCAGATTCTGGACCCCATCACGAACAACAGAAAGGAAAAACCATTCATACTTCAACAGAGCCTAGGGACTAAAAACAGGTATGAAAACAAATATAGGCTCAACTTTATTTTACATTTCTCCATGGACTATAAGGACATACAAAAGATCATCCATGAAAACTGGACCATCATCACTTCAAACAGATCTTTTGGACACATCTTCCCTGAAGCACCAGGGTTCACGATGAAAAGAGGACCCAACCTAAAAGACCACCTTGAGAGACTCCCACCAAGACAACTCGACAGATATGGCACCTATCCGTGTAGTGACTTATCCCCCTGCTTCTACTGTAAATACATGGCAGGCAAGGACCGCTTCTACTGCCCCAACAACAAAAAAACAATAACCACAAGAGCATTCGGAGGCTGCAACACAGAAGGTGTGGTCTACAGAGCAAACTGCTGCAAATATCAAGCCTTCTACGTGGGCAAGACCATCAATGCCCTCAAAACCAGGATTGCCAAACACCTATACGACATCAGGCACAAGATACTGACAAATAAACTAGCAACACACGCAACAAAAAAAACAGGACACGAAAGATTTAAGTTCCTGATACTCGAACAGCTGGAGAAGATCCATTTCAATGGGGACTTCAATTCAAGATTAGAGAAAAAAGAACTTATCTGGCAGATACAACTTGAAGCAAGGCACCCTCCGGGTCTCAACTACATGGAGACCATCACCCCAGTCCTGAACCTCAGGGCACTTAACCATGCTAACTACAACTAATCGGCTCCTAGTAAGATATGCAATCTATTTCGCTCACTGTTCTCTCACTGGTATAAGGCATAATGTATTCATTTTTTGAACATTAATTGTTTATAAGCAGAACTAAAATTACAGTAAGTTAATGTATCAGCCCTCACAAAAGTTACAATTGTTAGCTCAACTTTGAATTATTTTTAATTTAAAAGGTAAAATTTCAATATCAAACTACAGTTAACTTTTTACTACCTAATGTACGCTCTCCCTGATGAAGTGGCAGACAGGCTACCTTCCTATCTGCCCCGAAAGCGCCGGACATCTCAGAATCTTTCTCGGAACCAAGCTTGCTTCCACTGTTTTACAGATGGTAGTGGCAAGTCTAAATTTAGAACTATAGTCAGTAACCCCAGAGTTTTACAGTTCAATTTTAATTTTAAATTTAATTTTAAATTTAATCTTAATTTTTTATTTTTATTTTTTATTATTTATTATTTATTATTTTTTATTTTTTGGTTACATTTAAATTTAAGTTTTGGTACAGTTTTTCAAACATAGGTATAATCGTGACAAAGCAAAAGGCTCCAACGCATTGCTAGAGGTTAGGAATGGCAATATGAACAAGTAGCTGGTTAATAAAAAGGAACTAAATAAGAGGAATGAGATGCTTCCAACCAGGTCCGTCTTCACCTTGTAGGCCTACTAAGGCCACACCCCCAACTAGTCACTTCTCATTGGACATCTCTCAACCACGCCCCCTCCACAGTAGCATAAAAGCAGCACAGCAACAGCTCTCAGGTCATTCTGACCAGCCCTTGGGGAGCGCACAAATAGTCCTTTTTAGGACTCACACATAGCAAAAGAACCGAAGATCTGTTCAAGAAGAAGGACAACGGAGATCGACACCACCGCGGAACACCGAAGGACACAACAGCAGCTCTTCCCAGAGCCCATTGTGTCCATACACAAAACAGCTCTTTTCAGAGCTCACGTGGATCTGCACCTTACACCAAACAGCTCTTCTCAGAGCTCACAGTACACCAAACAGCTCTTCTCAGAGCTCACAGAGATCTGTAAAAGCTCTGATAAGAGCAACCAGAGACACATTGAAGAATAAAACAAAAACGTTCTTATTAGAGCTACCACCAACACCCAAACGGGCATTCAAAATACAAATCGGCCCTTCTCAGAGCTCACAGAAATCTGTATCAGCTTTGGTAAGACCAGCCGGAGGCACAGACACAGCTTCGGTGAACCAAACAAAACAGTTCTTTTTAGAACTACCGCATCTGCCCGAAAGGGCATTCTAAACACAAAACAGCTCTTCTCAGAGCTCAAAGAGATCTGTAACAGCTCTATATAGAGCTCCAGCTGCCCACAGGGCTAAAACAGCTCTTTTTAGAGCTAGCTCCACCACCGACCACACGTAGAAATCTGTTCACCATTTAGGATCAAGAGTGAAAGGCTTTGTAAAATTGGTTATTCCTTTCCTTCGGGCAGGCATCACTCAGGATCGTAAACCCAAGAGGTCCACACCTATTTTTCTTGTTTTAGTATTTTAAAAGGAGGAAAGGCACCTACATTCTGGTAGAAAGCTGCAGTAGCTGTAATACCTAAAGATGGTAGGAACCTATTGGATCCAGTTTCATATGGGCCCATTTCGATTCTAAACCATGATTAGAAAGTATTTATGCCTACAATGGCTGGAAGAATGGAAAAGGTGACTCCAAAATATGGATCAGTGTGGTCTTGTGGGGGAGAGGCAAACATTTGACAACATTAACCGAACAGTGATGATCTAAGGGGAGGCAGAGTGTAAGAAAGTGCAATTACTGTTAATGGGTCTTGATGCAGAGGAATTGTTCGATAGAGTAAGCTGGGAATTTGTGAATACAGCAATAGAAGCATTCACATTACCTGACAAAATGTTAAGGTTAATTATTTGGATATATGAAGGATCGTAGGTGAAAATTAAAGTGTGTGTGTGTGTGTGTGTGTGTGTTGTGTGACAGAGAGAGAGAGAGAGAGAGGGCACGTCAGAGTATCATATGACCAGTTTGGTTAGATGCAGATGTAGTGACCCACTCTAAAGCTGTTTGTATTGTAATGTGCTGAAACTATAGTCGGGGGGGGGGGGGTTCACATTTGCTAAGTTCTGTTTGAACAGAAGAACCAGGCAAGGATGTCCTCTTTTCCTGTTATTTGTGTTCTACTCAGAACCACTGACAAAGAAAATAAGGGAATTTCAAGGATGTAATTGTCATGATAATAAAAAAAATTGGCTTTATTTGGAGATGATATTATTTTGTACCTGATAAAATCAGAACAGAACATTTCAGTGTTGTGGAACATTCTGAGGCACTCTCAAGTCTTTTCAGGATACAAAATTAATGAAGATAAAACAAAGGCAGCAGCTGTAAACTATGTACTCATGCACAAATTGGTTCAGCAATACGCATATTTATGGGGAAATGATAAAATGAAGTACTTAGAAGTATGGGTTAAAAAGGATTCTGTTATGGCAGCTAAGGATATGTGGAAAGAAAATAATAAATATCATACTAGCGATTTGGATTTATTGTGGTTCTCTATAATGTACGTGTTGACATGTTCTGATTTATATCTGATATAGTATTACACAAGGAGGCTTGGTTTATTTTCACTTATGATACTTTGCAACCAAAGGGCCTTAATAATAAATTACTTATGAAATATCTAATATAACAGCTTTGGAAATATATTGGAACCTCATTTCACAGAAGTTATGATATGTGTATTTTTGTATTCAACTGGCTTGTTATTATTATTATTATTGTTGTTATTTATTCTATGAACTTATTAGTTTCATCTGAATTATTTTTGCTTTATGTTTTCATTTAAATTCATATGCTTTCTGGTACATTCTGTTGTTTTATTGTTCTATTTAGCAATGTTCTAATTGATGAACTATTTAAGTGCTTTATTTGAACCTTGAAGGCTTATGCAGAGGTGCTAGTTCATATTTTGGTGTTTACACATTTTTCCTAATAAAGTTGCTTTTTGTGCCAAATGATGTTTTTCTAAAATTTGGAGTGTGGAAGAGTTTACATTTGACAACAATCATGAAAGTTGTGTTCGTAAAATGTTTTAGTACCTTTAGTTTTATACACAGGTCAGGCATACTTTTATCAACCACAGAAGTTGTGGATCATAATTAATAAAGAGTTGAATAATTTTATGGGGGGGGGGGTAACAGTCAAGTGGGATGGGTTAATCCTTCCAACAGAAAATGGTGGTTTAGGATTGCCTGATTTGATGGGGGTTTTCACAGCTACACAGTTAAGGCTTCTATACACAGCACAAGGAGAAAGCTATAATCCAAAGAGGAAAGGGATGATGATGAAATGGGGAAAGCAAAAGAAATAAAGAGAGACTGCTACTTTGGATGCACATCCTTAAGGAGAATAGCAACAACAATACAGCAGGTCTAACACAGGTTACATCACAGCATGATGGAGTGAGTCTCCAAAGTAAGGAGAAACAGGAAGATCAGGAGACATCTGAAGAAGACATATGGACATGGGAAAGAAAAAAGAGATTTAATATGGTGTAATATTTATGCAAAGGAGAAAGCAAACTAATCAATACAAAATGAGCAGCAGCAAAGATATTTGAAGAGGAATACAGGCAAAGGAATCCAGAGATGGAAAACTTTACAATATAAAAAAATAAGAAGACAAAGAGGAAAAGTAGAAAAGTAGATTAGTAATGGAGAAGTTAAAGAAATAGAAACTGAGGCTATGGAGTACCCATGAAGTGAAGGATTCAGTGTAGAAAAATCTAATTCAGAAAGCACAACAACAGGATGGAGCAATGGATATCCAAATTAAGGAGAAACCAGTGGAATGGGAAGCAACTGATCAGGTGCCATACAAAGATATTTTGGTGCCTTCCACAAGAAACCAGTATAAATCTTCACTTGAAGCTGGACAGCAAGGGAAGGAACAAGAAACTGTGGAAACCCTGATGCAGTCAATGTCGAGGAGTGATAGGCCAGTGAGTTCCCATATGATAGAGCAATGGATGGCACAGGATGAAATTGAAGAAAATGTGCCACAGGAAGATGCTACAAAACTTTCTATATAATACCCGCAGGGAATGGGAAACAAAAAAATGTCCACTCAGTTTAAAAGAAAAGAGCTAAGATAAGAGTTGCTTGATTTAATAGACACAGATAGTCATATTAAGATCAATGAAAGAAATAGACTGCAGAAGGTCAATAAAACCCCAAAAGTCAGAAGTTTGATAAAAGAAATGAACACAGTAATTAGGACTGTCCATAGAGATTCATGCAATATAACAGAAGTAAACAGTGCATATTACTGTGCAGCTAAATAATAACTGATAAAGATTTACCACAAAAACATAGGGTAGTGAGGGAAAGGAAGGGGAGAAATCAAACACCATCATGGAAGTATTGAATAGAGAACACTATAAAGCATATGAGTATCAATGTTAGAAGAATATAGAAGAGGGAACAGATCAACAAAAATACCAAGAAAGATAGACATGATAAAAACAATGCGCAGTATTAGAACAGACCAGGATCTAACATGCACTATCGCAAATAACAACTAAAAATCTCAGCATAGGCAGAAAAACGTAGAAGATATGCAGATAAATATAAAGAAAAAGTACAAAATAAGCAATTTATTGATGACTCACAAAAGTTTTATAGAGACTGGGAAACAAGGTAAAAGGAATTTAAAGACCACCTAAAAAATAAGAAATAGATACATTTTGGAAAAATATCTATGAAGATCCTGTGAAACATAACAGATACGCTAAATGGACTGAAGAAGTAAAAGAAAGAATAAGTTTAAAGGTACAGGATATGAAATGGGATGAAGTAACAGAGAGATTGAAACAAAGTTAAGAAAAGCCTCTAATTGGAAAACCCCAGACCCAGATACAGTACCTAACTCTTGGTTAAAAGTATTACCATCTTTGCACGAATATTTAGCCATGAGTAAGAACTATTTATATGCGCACCCCGAAGAGACACCAACCTGGCTAACAACAGGAAAAACAATGCTCCTACTTAAGAGTGAATCTGCAAGCTACCCTAAAAATTATAGATCAATAACTGACCTCCCGAAGACATATAAACTATACGCGGGAATTGATGCCGACAGGGTTTATAGTCATTTAGAGGAAAAATCAATTATGGCAGTAGAACAAAAGGGCAATAAAAGAAAGTCATATGGAACAAAGGACCATTTGTTGTTAAATAAAGTCATACTGGAGAACTGCAGAAAGGGGAAGAATCTAAGTACAGCATGCACTGACTACAAAAAAAATGATAGTATCCCACATTCATGGATAAAAGAGTGCTTAAATATTTATAAGATACACCCTACACTGATCAACTACATTGCAGCAGCCATGAAACAGTGGCACATCACTTGGCAATTAAGCCATGATAAAGGACAAATTATTATCCCAGGGAAAAAAATTCAAAAGGGGATATTCCAGGGTGATTCTCTGTCACTGCTGCTATTCTGCCTTGCCCTTAACCCATTAAGCTGTCTACTTAACAGCTTAGGCCATGGCTATAATTTGGCTCCTAGAAAACAACAAAGTGTAAAGACTTCTCATCTTCTCTTTGTCGATGATTTAAAACTGTATAGCTCATCATATGAGGAACTGAAAGTACAACTGCAAGTTGTCAAAACTTTTTCAGATGATGTAAAAGTGTCATTTGGTCTTGATAAATGTGCAAAAGCAACCTTTATAGCAGGAAAAGTGCACGACCAGGAAAACAACAGTTTGGGGCAAGAATGTGATACAAAAGAACTTGAGCAAGAGGGAGTGTATAAATATTTGGGAATTGATGAAGGATCAACAATAAAACATGAACAAATGTGAATAAAACTTAGTAAGGAATACTTCAGAAGACTTAAGTTAACCCTGAAAACAGCGCTGACATCAAGGAACAAAATCCAAGCTATAAACCAATTTGCCCTTCCTGTTCTAACTTACAGTTTTGGAGTGATTGACTGGCCCCAAAACATGTTGGATAGACTAGATGGAAAACAAGAAGGATGCTTCATGCTCATCAAATGATTTATAAAAATCAGTGCATACCAAGATTATATATTCCCTGTTCCAAAGGAGGGATGGGCCTCCTTGAAATTGTTTACATGTATAGCTCTGCAATCGTGGAACTCCACACATATCTGCTGACCTCACAAGACCCAAATGTAGTGAAAAATTTGAAACATGAGGAGAATAAATCTAAGATGACTTCTCTGCTTAACCTAGCAGAAGCATACCAGCGTCAAGCAGGAATGGAAATGAAACCAGAAATTGATAAAAATCAGGGATCAACTGAATGTGCCAATAAACAAAAGAAAGAATATAAGGTGAAGGACCAGATGAGAAGGCAAGAAATGTGGAAAATGCATAAATATAGTTGCAAGTATAGAAAACTTCTGGAAGAATCTCATGTTGATCAGAAATGAATGTAGGAAGGGTTAAGGAGAGACGCATTCAAACCAAGAGATGAAAGGTTAATATTGGTGGCCCAAGATAGTGGACTGCATACACATTGGTTTACAAAGTCCATTGAACATGTGGGAGAAACAGACAAATGTAGGTTTTGTAAAACCAAATTGGAAACAGTCGCACACCTCATTGCTGGCTGTCACATGCTAATGGCAGAAGGAATGTATACTGAAAGGCATAATAATGTGCAAGATTGTTGCACTGGGGATTGTGCAAACACTACAGTATTGAAGTGGCTAAAAAACACTGGGGAAATATAAGCCACAAAGCATCATAGAAAATTATGAAGTTTGCTTCACACTGGATCATCCATTAACAACAGTTCAAAAGAAAGATGCTAGAAAACCAGATATAGTGGTCCATGAAAAGAAGACAAAAGTAGCATTGATCAGTGAAATTGCCATATCCAGTGACTACAGTGTCTTGTGTATAGAGAGAGACACAAAATCATAAAATATTAGGATTTGCAGGCAGAAACAACAGCAATGTAGAAAAAATATACACAGACAGTCCCAGTAGGAGCAATGGGTCTTATAAAAAAGAATCTACAATCAAATTTAGATATGTTTCCAATACATGTAACTCCATACGAAGTGCAGGAGTCATTACTGGGCACATTGCGGGTGCTGTGAAGAGCATTTCTGGCTGACATCAAAGATTGAAACAATACTAATTTCATGAACTTTAATCTTACTTTGACATAGGAATGGGGTCCATTCCCATCATGGTATTAGAAACCCAAAAGATTTGGAGAAATTAAAAAAGAAACAATATTATATTCATAAAGTAGTATAAAGTATTCTATGCACTTAGCCAACATGGGAAAGGAGAAAGAGGATTTAGCCAATAGGGATGACTGCAATTAGGGGTACAAAGAATAGGCAATAAGGGTGTGAACTTACTGGATAAAACTAGCAAAGGAACCAAGGTATTGAGAGCAAATAATTAGAGAAGGAAAGGTAATAGAATGGGAAGAGGCCAAGAATTAATTTGGAGTGCAGGATAGAGATTGCCTTTCCTATCAAAGACTGATATCAGGGTACATGCAAAGAAAGGAATAGGGGATGCTAAGAGAAATACCAGCACTGGTAGAGTTTTTATTAGAATCTAGAACATAAGCTGCTGTTAAAAAAAGGATAATTGGTAAGGCATATAAAATATTGCATGATAAATACAGGAATCAATCAGAGGAGGTTAGAAAAGAATTGGATGAGATTGGACATGTAATTCACACAGAAACAATGGGAGGATATATGCATAGCTCCCAAACATGCAACAGAGAATAGAAGATTTAGGACCCTTGCTTGGAAGTGTTTGCATAGGTACTTTTATACCCCAAAAAAAGTTCAAGAGAATTTTTCCTCAGATAGATTGCAACTGCTAGAAATGTGATGGGGAAGAAAGAGACAATTGGGAGCATAGTTTTTGGAAGTGTAATGAATTGACAGACTTTAGAAATTCTCTGTAGACTAATAAATGAGAAATACTGGGTAAGCAAATTGGTGTAACTAAGGAAATTATTTTTTGAACTGTGATACAAAACTAGAATTGCCTACACATAATAAAAACTTGCTGAGTTTAATTCTGGTGGCTGCCAAAAAAGCAATTACTAGAAAATGGAAATCAAAGTCTAAACCAACCATACAAGAAGCAATGACTATAGTAACACAGATAACAGAACTGGAAGTGGGATCTTTAGAAAAAGGGTAGCAAATTACATAGAAATGGGAATTGTGGGAACAATACATGCAGAAAAATGTTTTGTAGGAGGAATGAGGTTTAATGTAAGGCAGGAATTGAAGGAGCTATATAATGTTTGACTGACAATGACTGCATAGAAGATTACATGATGCATAATGTTTGCATCTGAAAATATGTCAATATGGTTTGTTTTCATTTATATAAATGTATGACTGCCTGTCACAAGTGATAATTCAGTAAAGATGCTTCTTGCTTAAAAAAATATGGAATGTTCACATTTGTTGAAGGAAAATGGACTTGAAAGCAACCTTTTTGATGAAGCCTTAACAGGTTCAACCACAATTATGTGTCTGAAGAGGTTTAGGTTCATAGGTTCATAGGTTTATACTAGGCTATCTGCCCTAAGGCATTTATAAGCCTAGCCCAAATTTTTGTGGCTTACGCCACCCCTTATATGAAAAAATACTGTGCCCATTAGTTTGTTGTGCCTCTGTCCAGCAGTGACACAGAGATGATTCCCAGGGTAAACCTACGATCTCCCATCCACAGGTCTAGATTTCTCTTGAACAGAGTCAGCGAGGTGCTCTGCCTCACATGGACCGGGATTTTATTCCACAGCATAGGGAGTCTCTGAGTGATAAATCTATCCCTCCAGCACGTCCTATTTATATCTGTGCTAAGGTTTAAGTCGCTTGCTCTAGTGGTTTTGGTAGATTTGGATTTTTTGAGGTGGAGCATGTCCATTAATTCCGGGTTGGACATGGCCTTGTATGTCAGGCACATGTCACCTCTGAGCAGATGGTATGCGACTGAATAGAGCTGGAGTTTCTTCAATCTGGCAGCATATGACAGATTTTGGAGTCCCTTTATCCTTTTGGTGAGGAACTTTTGGGGTCTCTCCAATTGCTGCAGATGTTGGGTGAGATACATCCCAAATGGGGCATTGTACTCGATCATTGGTCTGATAAGTGAAGAGTACAGGGGAACAATGACCTCACTAGATCTGGATGTGAATCCCTTCATGATCAGGTGGGCAATGTAGAAGGTCTTTCTAACCACTTTAGCAACGTGAGTGTCAAAAGAAAGGCCACTGTCAACCTGGGTCCCCAGGTCCCTGATAACCTCTTCTGTGCTTAGTGGATTGCCACCTATATGGTAGCTTGGGGTTACCTTGTTTTTCCCGAAGGGTATGACTATACATTTTTGGCGTTTAACTTCAGGCCATGGCTCTGGCACCAGCTATCTGTTTCCGTGAGTCCCTTCTGAAGGATATCCGTGTCCGATGCACTTTCCACTATGGCGCCCAGTTTGCAGTCGTCTGCAAACTTTGTCAGCCAAAGTCCTCCCATGTTGGCCTGTACTTCTGAGAAGTAGATGCCAAACAATAGAGCCAAGGACCGAGCCCTGTGGGACACCACTTGTGACCGGCTTGGAGTCTGACATAGCTCCAGCAACTCTAACCCTGTGGGTTCTGTCCTTAAGCCAGTTTGCAACCCATCTTGTGACATATGGGTTTACATTTAAGCTGGTAAGTTTTTCTACAATACCCGAGTGGGGTATTGTGTCGAAAGCCTTTGCAAGGTCAAGGTAGGCTGTATGGACTGCCTTTCCCTCATCAATGGCCTTGGTGACTGTTTCGAAGAAGTCGACCAAGTTCAAAAGGCATGATCTTCCCTTGACAAAGCCAAACTGGGTCGGGTCCAATGTCTGCAAGTCCCCTATATCTTTGTTTATGAGCTCCATTATGATCCTCTCCACAGCTTTGCAGACTAGACTTGTTAAGCTTATGGGGCGGTAATTACCAGGGTCCGTAGAGGCGCCGCCTTTGTGGAGTGGGACCACAGTTGCCGTACGCCACTCCTTGGGCACATATCCTTTGGTAAGGCTGAGATTAAACAGCTGCCTTATGTGCGGGTTTAATTCCTCATTTAGCTCGTGTAGCACACAGCCGGGGACACCATCCGGTCCCATTGATGCTGTGTTTTAGCTTTAGAGAGAGCAGCTTTCACCTGCGCATTTGAGATGTCCGGGAAGCTACACTCGGCTGGGATAGTTATCTCTCCTTTAGGGGGGGAGAGGGGGGTGAAGTTTGCACTGAACCTGTCTGCCAGTATGTTGGCAATGTCTGTGGGTTCAGTGATTTTTGTATCATTTTGGACTAATTCTGAGCATATCTGGGAGTTTCCACCCAGGTTCCTAACATAGCTGAAAAAGGCCTTATGATTGTCCTTTGAATCCATGGCAATATTTCTCTCAAAATTGGCCTTAGTTGATTTTATGAGTGCTCATATTTTTTTACTAATAATGATCAAGGGTGACTTCCCTTTTATGGATTTTGTTCTATCATGTAATAGCTTTCTCCTCTTATTGTAAAGTTTGTTAATGGCTGGGGTCCACCAGACTGGACGTTTGCCCTTTGTGGAAAGAGTCTTGGTTTTATTTGGGATTGCCTGATCCATGCAGTCCTGGAGGTGTTCATAGAAGGCATTTGTAAGGGCTTCCGCAGCTTGGGTTGTGGTTTCCACTGGCTCAGGGGCCTTGAAGGATACCACACCAGTCTTGAGTAGTGTGAAGTTTGCTTTAGAGAAGTTCTTCACTATGGTCTTTTTTGTTTGGGGTGGGGGCGGGATGTGGATTTCCAGTGAGATTAGTTTATGATCAGATCTCACCAATGAGGGATATACTTCCGGTGTGGAGCATTTTGTCCCCATGTTTGTGACAATGAGATCTAGTATATTTTCTCCTCTCATGGGAACAGTGACTAGCTGTTCCATGGCATTTGAATTTATGAACTCCAGGAATCGCTGGGCTAGAAAGTTAGGGCTTGATACAATCATAAGTTCGAAGTTCAAAATGTAAAGATATCAAAACAGCGATTCACAGGAGTGATGTGTGGAATATTAATTAGGCCAAAAAAATGTTGCAAAAGTCATTGGTTCAAAACCAGTGTGAAGATTTTGAACCTGAAACATTTTTAAATAATACAGCCAATCCTCCACTTAACATTCCTTACAGTTACTTGCCACCTTTTCAGCAGTACTAACATACCAGTGCAGTACTGCATGGCACTCTAATCACGTTTTTGCAGGGGGGTTGTGCCCACCACACCCTCTGCAACTTCTATATTGCAACTCAGAGATCACACTACAGTACGGAAAAGGGTAAATTTCTCATTCTGCATTGTACCACGCGCTGCAGTCGTAACATCGGCCACTTCTAAGTAAATGCACCGAAGCACTCGCTACAACGGACGCTCGCAGACATGATGGTCAGCAATATGGGAATCAGTCATCTGGCATTCGACATTCCCGTATTCACCGAACCATCCTTCCTCATTTTAATAGTAAACTGTCTTTGGATTAACAGATCCAATCATAATTCAGATTTTCTGAATGCACACCTTAGTAGACCATGTCAGTTTACTCTAAAGCTATACAAATAACTTGTTAGCAGTAGTTGCAAAGGTATAGAAGCTGAACAGCAAGGCTCAGATAAATCAAGAGTGCATGACTAAGAAGCAGAAAATCCCTCACTTGAGATATATGAACTACTGAATTAAAGTCTCTAAATACAGGATAAGAAATGATCTGAGAAACCTGAAAGCAATTCTCAAGGAATAAGAAAACTGAGATCAAAGCTTTGTAGCATAGAGCATTTTGCTCTTAAGACATCTTTAGGAATAAATGTTTGGGTATCAGAATTGCTATGCCTTTTCCTCTGAAGCACTTCCAGAACAGCTATTCAGAAACCAGTAAAAATATACTGAGAAAGACCATAACCTGCATTTGAAAACATATATCATGCTTATAAGTTTCATTTTGAAACTAATCGGTACTCTGAAAAATTCAAAAATGTTCACAACACTTCCCACTCTATGTTCAGGCACCAAAGAAGCACAGTTAAACAGTTCCTACTCACTAGTATTGAGACACAATGTAGATTCTTTTGAAACCCAGCCACTGGGGATGCACAAGCCAGTGCATTTCTTTGTGCCGGTCCCAAGCTCGGATAAATGGGGAGGGTTGCGTCAGGAAGGGCATCCGACGTAAAACCTCTGCCAAATTACTTATGCGGAGAGCATTTTATATTTCCATACTGGATCAGTCGAGGCCCGGGTTAACAATGACCGCCACCAGTACTGTTAGCCAACAGGGTGCTGGTGGAAATTGGGCTACTGTTGGCCAAAGGAGAAGAGGAGGGGGAAGGCATGCCCGAAGGCAGGAAGAGAGGAGGAAGGTTAGGAGTGCAGTAGTGAGGGTAGGAACTTTGAATGTTGGCAGTATGTCTGGTATAGGGAGAGAGCTAGCTGATATAATGGGGAGAAGGAAGGCTGATATATTGTGCGTGCAAGAGGCCAGATGGAAGTGAAGTAAGACCAGGTGTATAGGAGGCGGGTTCAAATTATTCTATCATGGTATAAATGGCAGGAGAAATGAGGTAGGGGTTATCCTAAAGGAACAGTATGCCAAGAGTGTTTTGGAGGTGAAGAGAGTGTCTGACAGAGTGATGTTTATGAAGCTTGAAATTGATGGTGTTATGATGAATGTTGTTAGTGGATATGCTCCACAAGTTGGGTGTGCGATGGATGAGAAAGAAAAATTTTGGAGTGAGTCGGATGAAGTGGTGGTGAATGTACCCAAGAGTGAGAGACTAGTAATTGGAGTGGACTTCAATGGGCATGTTGGTGAAGTGAACAGAGGGGATGAGGAAGTGATGGGTAGGTATGGTGTTAAGGAGAGGAATGCAGAAGGTCAGATGATTGTGGATTTTGCGAAAAGGATGGACATGGCTGTGGTGAATACATATTTTAAGAAGAGGGAGGAAGGAGCATAGGGTGACGTACAAGAGTGGGGGAAGATGCACACAGGTGGATTATATCGTATGTAGGATAGCCAGTCTGAAGGAGATTGGAGACTGTAAAGTGGTGACAGGGGAAAGTGTTGTTAAGCAGCATAGAATGGTGGTCTGTAGGATGATGTTGGTGATCAAGAAGAGGAGGAGGAGTGTGAAAGCAGCGCCAAGGATTAAATGGTGGAAGTTAAAAAAGGGTGATTGTGAAGTGGAGTTCAGGAAGAGTTAAGATAGGCACTGGGAGGCAGTGAAGAGTTACCAAATAGCTGGGTAATTACAGCAGAGCTAGTAAGGGAGACTGCTAGAAAGGTGCTTGGTGTGACATCTGGACAGAGGAAGGAGGACAAGGAGACCTGGTGGTGGAATGAGGAAGTACAGGAGCGTATGCAGAGGAAGAAGCTGGCGAAGAAAAAGTGGGATTGTCAAAGAGATGAAGAAAGAGACATGAGTATAAGGAGATGAGGCGCATGGCAAAGAGAGAGGTGGCGAAGGCTAAAGATAAGGCATATGGAGAGTTGTATGAGAGATTGGACACTAAAGAGGGAGAAAAGGACCTGTACTGATTGGCTAGACAGAGGGACAGAGCTGGGAAAGATGTGCTGCAGGTAAGGGTGATAAAGGAACATAGTGAGGGAAACGTACTTATAAGTGAGGAAAGTGTGTTGAGTAGATGGAAAGAGTACTTTGAAGGGCTGATGAATGAAGAGAATGAGAGAGAGAAAAGGTTGGATGATGTGGGGATAGTGAATCAGGAAGTGAAACAGATTAGCAAGGGGGAAGTAAGAACAGCTTATGAAGAGAATGAAGAATGGAAAGGCTGTTGGCCCAGATGACATACCAGTGGAAGCATGGAGGTGCTTAGGAGAAATGGCAGTGGAATTTTTAACCAGATTGTTTAATGAAATTTTGGAAAGTCAGAGGATGCCTGAGGAGTGGAGAAAAAGTGTTTTGGTACCTATCTTTAAGAATAAGGGTGATGTGCAGAGCTGCAGTAACTACAGAGGGATAAAACTGATCAGTCACAGCTTGAAGTTATGGGAAAGAGTAGTGGAAGCTAAGTTAAGAAGGGAGGTGATGATTAGTGATCAGCAGTATGGTTTCATGCCACGGAAAAGCACTACAGATGCAATACTTGCTCTGAGAGTGTTGTTGGAGAAATACAGAGAAGGTCAGAAGGAGTTGCATTGTGTCTCTGTGGACTTAGAGAAAGCATATGACAGGGTGCCTAGAAAGGAGTTGTGGTATTGTATGAGGAAGTCGGGAGTGGCAGAAAAGTATGTAAGAGTGATACAGGATATGTATGAGGGTAGTGTGACATTGGTGAGGACTGCTGTGGGAGTGACAGATACGTTTAAGGTGGAGGTGGGATTACATCAAGGGTCAGCTCTGAACCCTTTCTTATTTGCAGTGGTGATGGACAGGTTGACAGATGACATCAGACAGGAGGCCCCATGAACTATGATGTTTGCAGATGACATTGTGATATGTAGTGAGAGTAGGGACCAGGTTAAGGAGACCCTGGAGAGGTGGAGATATGCTTTAGGGAGGAGAGGAATGAAGGTCAGCAGGGCTAAAACAGAATATATGTGTGTAAATGAGAGGGAGGGCAGAGGAATGGTGAGGATGCAGGGAGTAGAGTTGGTAAAGTTGGATGAGTTTAAATACTTGGGATCAACAGTTCAGAGTAATGGTGAGTGTGGAAGAGAGGTGAAGAAGAGAGTACAGGCAGGGTGGAATGGGTGGAGAAGAGTGTCAGGAGTGATTTGTGACAGATGGGTACCAGTAAGAGTGAAAGGGAAGGTCTACAAGAGGGTAGTGAGACCAGCTATGTTATATGGGTTGGAGACGGTGGCACTGACGAAAAGGCAGGAGTCAGAGCTGGATGTGACAGAGTTAAAGATGTTAAGATTTGCACTGGGTGTGACTAGGATGGACAGGATTAGGAATCAGTATATTAGAGGGTCAACTCCAGTTGGACAGTTTGGAGACAAAGTCAGAGAGGCGAGATTGCGCTGGTTTGGACATGTGCTGAGGAGGGATGCTGGGTATATTGGGAAAAGGATGCTAAGGATGAAGCTGCCAGGTAAGAGGAAAAGAGGAAGGCCTAAGATAAGGTTTATTGATGTGGTGAGAGAGGAAATGCAGGCGGTTGGTGTGAAAGAGCATGATGCAGAGGACAGGAAGAAATGGAAACAGATGATCCGCTGTGGCGACCCCCCTAACGGGAACAGCCGAAAGAAGATGATGATGAATGTAGATTCTTTTGAGATAAAAACTGTTTTGTGTGAATTGCTTTTTCCTTATTATAACTATATGAATGCAACATGAATTCAGTGAGCAAATATATCAAAAATAGAAATAAGGATATACACTCAAAGCAGTTTTCAGGTTACAGAATGACAAAGAAATTAACATTTACTTGAAGCATAGCCATTTGCCATTTTAGTTTTAAAGATAACAGGCATATGGATAAGCACAAGCAGTAATACATAAGATACAAACAAGCAGTATTATCCCAATCCACTTAATGAATCAGACAAAACCAAGCAAGACAGAAGAAAGATATCAAGAGAAAGGGAAAGAACTCTTACATCACAAGTAAAAGGAAATACAGGTAAGGTCAGCATCCTAAACAGTCCCAACTCCAAGCAGCTTCTTTGTTCGAGGAAAGGGATGGGGGAGTAGAATAATCATTTACTTATGTATGAACGGAAGAAGGAAATAAAAAGGAAAATACCTAGGAAGAATGCCAAAAGGTCCTCACAAACACCTTTCAAGATACCAGAGCTCACCTGGATGTAAATGATATTAATAGACCACAGATATGCCACTTTTTAAACACCTTTATCAACATCACATATTACATAGTGATACAAGTACACATTCAGTTCTAAGAGAGAAAATAAACCATTACATTTTTTTTCTTCTCATGCATTATACATACATAGTATTTTTCTTAACAATTATTATTCAATTTAACATTACAGAGATTATTCAAGTCCTGCCTTTCCTGAAATTTCACCCCTCCTTCTTCTGATTATTATTCAGCATGTACTGTTCCCATAGACTCCATTTACTTCTATGTAGTTTGCACATTCCTTTTTCTAAAAATCATACCTCCAATTGTTTTATCTCCTTTATAACATATAATTCTTTTATAATTGGTTTAGGTTTTGATTTCTATTTTCTAGTAATTACTTTTTTGACAGCCAACAGCATTTAACTTTGTGAGTCTTACTATATCTAGACAATTCAGTTTCTGTCCTCCATCTCAAAAGAATCATTTTTCTTAGTTACAATAATTTGCTCCGCCAATGTTTCTGATAAAGCACACTGAAGGTATTTTACACTATCTACTAACCCTTTGCATTCCCCAAAACATGCTCCCAAGTACCCCTCTGTTTTCCTATCACACCTCCTACATTTATTAACTACTGGTTGAAAAAGTCTCTTAAGTCTACTTGGGGTATACAATACTTTACTTATGTAAACACTTCTGTGCAAAAATCCTACACCTCCTAGATTTTCTTGCACACTTGGGAGCCATGCAAATACTGTGCCATTATTTATTTGTATATTGCCTTTCCATTCTCATTTCACAGTCTTTTTTAAGCTCTTCTGATTGATACGTATAGTTCTCATGCATGCCACTTTGAGATTAACCTCTTGTTTTGTTTTCTATCATATAAATAAAAAATTCAGTTTCACCCATTTTCTTTAATAATCTTTTATTTTATTTTTACCTTTTTGGTTGTGAGCAGTGCTTCCCCAGTAATGGATTTGCTTTTGACCACCTGGTTTTGTTACAGAGCTATAGAAAGAGGAGACCATGACCCCATACTCATCTGCCTGGCCAAAGACTGGAAATTAACTCCTTAGATTCATCTAGGTAGTTCTGCAACCTATCACACCCCTAACATACATGCTACCATTCTCCTACTAATGAACAGCACTTCCCCATGCAATACTGAAGGGAGGTTTGGCATAATGGTAAGGTCTTCACCTCACAAATACAATGTACAGGGTTTGATTCTACAAACTTAGCATAATGGTTAAGGTATTTAGCTGTCAAACAAAAAGTACTGCATTAGATTTTCACCAAGAAAAGTTAAAATGGTCCACAAGAGCAACATGTCTTGTATTTATCTGTGAAAACATAAACTGAGAAAAATGAGTGCCACTGGAACTGTTTATAGGTTCATAGGTTGGTACTAGGCTATTGGCCCTAGGGCTTATACAAGCCTAGCCATAACAATTCCCTGGCTATTTCTTCCCATGATATTTACTTCCCTGGACCCCTGTCTAGCAGGGCGACTGACATGATCCCCGGGGTGAATTTCCTATCTCCCATTCAATCGTCAAGGTTCCTTTTGAAGAGGACCAAAGAAGTGCTCTGCTTGACATGTATGGGCAGTCTATTCCAGAGTCTGGGGAGTCTCTGGGTTAAGAACCTATCCCTCCAGCATGTTTTATTCTGATTACAAGGTTTAGATCCCTGGAGCGTGTGGCTCTGAGGGACTGGGATTTCTGTAAGTGTAGCATTTCCAACAGCTCTGGGTTTGACATGGCCTTGTATGTTAAGCAGTGATCGCCTCTGAGTAGACGATATGCAACAGAGTATAGCTGGAGTTTTTTTAGATGGTCAGCATAGGGCATCTGCTTGAGGCCTGTGATTAATTTAGTGAGGTATTTCTGTAGCCTTTCCAGTTGCAGATGTCTTGAGAGGTACATACCAAACAGGGTGTTGTATTCTATAATGGGTCTAATGAGGGATGAGTACAGCGGGACAATGACCTCCTTTTTTCAGGATGAAAAGCCCTTAGTGATGAGGTGTGCCACACAGAAGGATTTCCTGACTGTTGTGGCGATGTGGTTATTGAAGATGATAGCACTTTATGATGCAGTTTGGCATAATGGTTAAAGTGTTAACCTTACAGACACAAAGTGCAGGTTTTGATTCTCAAATGGGACAACTGGCGAGGCTTAAAATGGCCCACATGGGCAGTTAGCCTAATACAAAGCTATAAAACTATGAACCTACTGATATTAAGTATGAATTTGCAGCTACAGAATTGCAGTTAAGGGAGTATTATATATGACTTTGAAGATGAAGAAGCACAGTTAGGGTCTTCCTCATTTGCTCTTCTTTCAGCTGAGACCCTGACATCTGTTTTCATATAAACCACAGTGGAATCATCAGATGTGAGATGGACTCCAAAACAGATATTTGTACTCAAGAAAACAATCTCTTCATGGATAGCAATCAACCTTAAATGATAGCTGCGCCCATCAACAGTTGTCTGGAAATATAATCAATTAACTTGCTACCTCAGAGTCACTGGATCTACTATTACTACTCTAGGTCTTGAAATGAGGACTTGGGCTATACCCTCCTTTCACAGCTTGTCCCAAAATCCCAACCCCTTGGCTGACCAACAGCTATGTACCTTACTGATCCTGCCTGGTAGAAATCTATTTATTATTCTAATGGGTACTACCCTACCTACACATCACTCACCCCCAATAAGCTAAAACACCAGTTTCACATTAGCTAGGGTGGCCTTAATGAACAACAACACAGAGTCAAAAAGATATGCTCTGCCAGTTGCCAAAAGTATTACTGGATTCTCTAAAATGCTGAGTGAGTATTTTTTTCATTTCTAAGACACTGACTAAATAAAATGAAATTAAAATGGGCCAAAGTGTGAATATTTGTCTTGTTCCCCTAATTAAGAAAAGTTGAGGAGACAGTCCACATGACATTTTCTTTTGGAGCTTTGCATGTACATACAGCTCCTTTAAAATTTTCAAGGATACTCAGATTTTCCCTGCACCCCAAACAAAAAAGCCCAGTACACCCAGTTAAGAGCCATCCTATCATTCATACTTAATAGAAGTAACAGTCTGTTTTCCTTTGGCTGTTGAATCAAGAGAACGGTCCACTTAATATTACTAAAGACAAGTGTACCCAAAATAAACTAACACAGACCACCAATTTAGGGGAAGAAGTTGCCAAGGCATATTTTTATCAACCAGAGGAGAAGTTGTGGATAGCAATTAATAAAGTGCTGAACTTCCAGTAGAACAATGTGGATTGGGATTAGCTAATTTGAAGGAGTACTTCAGAGCTACACAGTTAAGGCTCCTATACATAGCACAAGCAGAAAACTATAATTCAAAGTGGGATATGATAATGTTGAAGTGGCGGGAAGCTCAAGAAACAAGAAGAGACTGAGATTTTGGATGAAGGCCTTTAAGGAGAATAACAATAATCATACAAAATATTATATCATTAAAGTAGCAGAAAGTATTCTAAGAACTAAGCCAATCAGAGAATACAGAAAGGAGAATCTGCAGATAGGGATGACTGCAATTAGGGATATAGACAATAGGCAAGGGGGGCTGGAATTTATTGGAGAAAACTGGCAAAGGAACCAAGGCATTGGGAGCAAATAACTAGAGAGGTAAAGGTAATATACTGGGAAGAGGCCAAGAATTTATTTGGACTGCAGGCTAGAGACTGCCTTCCTTATCAAGGATTGATATCAGAGTATAGGCAAAGAGAAAAAAATTGGTGGGTCCTAAATGAAAGATCAGCACTGGTAGAGTTTTTAGTAGAATCTAGAACAGAAGCTGCCATTAAAAAGGAATAATTAGTAGAGCACATAAAACACTACATGATGAATATAAGCAGCAATCACAGGAGCTTACAAAATGATTGGGAAGAGAAACTGGATAAGCACCAAAATTGGTAGGTCCTAAATGAAAGATCAGCACTGGTAGAGTTTTTAGTAGAATCTAGAACAGAAGCTGCCATTAAAAAGGAATAATTAGTAGAGCACATAAAACACTGCATGATAAATATAAGCAGCAATCACAGGAGGTTACAAAATGATTGGGAAGAGAGAATGGATAAGCAATTCAACAAGAAACAATGCAGGATATATGTATGTCTTCCAAATATGCTATAAAAGCTATAAGATTTAGGATTTTTGCTTGAAAATGTTTACATAGATATTTTTATACACCAAGTAGACTCCAGAGAATTTTTTCTCAGGTAGATAGCAAATGTTGGAGGGTGTGACAGGGAAGAAAGAGGTACTTGGGAACATATTTTCTGGGGGTGCAGTGGGTTGGTGTACTTTAAGGATTTTCTGCAGGATGCACTGTCGGAGATGATGGGTGGGTGGAATGGTATGAAAAGAGAGATGATTTTTCTGAGCAATGATACAGAATCAGAATTCCCTAGACATGGTAAGGCCTTGCTATGTTTAATTATGGTGGCTGCCAAAAAAGCAATTACTAGAAAATGGAAATCAAAATCTAAACCAACTATATTAGAAGTAGTGAATATAGTAACAGAGATAAAACAACTGGAACTGAGATTTTTAGAAAAGAGTAAGAGCAAACTACATAGAAAAAATGGGAACTGTGGGAACGATACATTAAATTGGATATGTAATGTTTGACTGAAAATGATTGGGTAGATTATAACTGATGAACAATGTTTGCAGTTGGGTGTGTGTCAGTATGGTTTGTGATGTAAACTGCTTGCAGCTAAGATTGTGTCGGTGTGGTTTGTTTTCATTTATATAAATAGTATGACTGCTTATGTCATAAGTGATGGTTTAATAAAGATGTTTCTTTTTTTAAAAAGGGGCAGGAATTGAATAATTTATGTAATGTTGCTTAGGTTATCTAATATATAGCAATACATGTGAAGTATAATGTCTGTTAATGTTAATTTGTTAATACAGTTTGATTACTTTTATATAAATGTAAAATTGCCTGTGTCACAAGTGATAATTCAATAAAGGTGTTTAAGAAATCAAATATTGTGTGTTAGGTGCATGTACACATGAGTGGAGGATGTATTTAACTTTCTCAGAGTACATCTGTGATGAATGCCCAGTTTTACCTGATTCACCCTGACAACTTCAAATACTTACCTCTTCACATCCCCATGTATGAGACTTGGGTTACTACTGTGCAGAAAATTAATAGCACGTGCTGTTCCCTTCAGAATGTATATTCGCTGTTGCCAAGAGAGAGCAGGTAAACTACCCTATGCAATGAAATGAGGGAGAGAATGAAAGCATTAGTAAGTGAAATTCAAAAAATGTTCAAAAATGACAATCCTTCCTTTGAAAAGCAACATGACATTAAAATTAATTTGGCAATTACTCAGTAAAGACTGGTTAAACAAAAATAAGTAAAGTTATCATTTAACTCTAAGAGAACAGTAATAATTAACCAAGCCACATCAAGTATAAGTTCAACTGTAGGCTTAAGAAAAGTGCCAGTTTACAGCAGACTTCAAAATGAATTAAAATGTGTGTTTAATTAAGCATTCAGTGCTAATATAAGGCCCTGTAGTACCTGCCTAACATGTCTATAATTTCACAGATACTCTTGCACAACAGAAAAAAATAGTCAGATCTCCCCAGCTTTACAGTGCTCATTTTGGTGTCACAGATTGCATGTTACTGCAGCTGTCTTTTAAGTAGTTTTTTCTCCTTACCTTAGTTGTTTCATTATTTTTTTTCTATATGGGCCTCTTTGTATATTTTAAAACTGACTGAAGGATCAATGTTCTGTAAGTATGCTCAATAAAATGCTCTCCTTTCTTGTTTATATTTTATATATGAGTGGATATAAATATAGGTATATATAAAATGATCAAAATACCCAAATGTTAACATCAATGTTAACAACAAAAGTTCGACAATGCAAATGTGGGGAGGGTACTATGTATGTACTCAGGAATACCCTCTGAGCATGCAAAGAAATCTATAGAAAAAAGTCAAAACATTGTTTTTTGCAGGAAGCCCCGACCAGTTATGTATACTAACTGTGACACTGCACAATCACTGGGGAATGGTCACATTCCCCATTCCCAGGAACTGTTGATCTTGCACACTTGTCGACCATCTATTTAGTTGTCCAAATTGTGTTGACTAAACAGATGACATTAATGACAGTTGACTAAATTAGGGGTTCCCATACAAGCATATTTTATACATTTATATGTATAGAGAGAGCGAGACAAACACAGACACACACACACACACACACACACACACACACACACACATGTAAGCTCACATAAAATCCTGGTATTTATGTTTACAAGCTACAAGGTTTAAATATATATTTGTCTAAAACAGAGCCCACATGCTTGTAATAGTTATAAATATATTCAGGCACACAACAGTATGACATGCAGAACAGTACAATGAAGTATCCAACAGTTATGATAATGAAAAGAATGACACATGGAGCAGCAGTAACAACAGCCACATTGTTAGACCAAAAACTGAAAGCCAGAAGGATCACCTGAGAAACTGCTTAAGAATCTGTTGGTACTACATATGACAGCATAATCCAGTTAACTTAATAACTACCTGGGTGTGCTAATTATATCCGAGTCCTTTCAGACACCACCTCAGGTTTGAAATATAAAAATTAACATGTTATCTACAAACTCCACTAATAAAAAACTTACAGTAAGAATCTGAACAAACAAAATGTCTACCTTCTCAACATCTGGCGTAGGTGGTTCATAGGTTGGTACTAGGCTATCGGCCCTAAGGCCTGTACAAGCCTAGCCATAACAATTCCCTGGCTATTTCTTCCCACAGTATTTACTTCCCTGGACCCCTGTCTAGCAGGGCGACTGACGTGATCCCCGGGGTGAATTTCCTATCTCTCATACAAACATCAAGGTTCCTTTTGAAGAGGGCCAAAGAGGCTCTCTGCTTGACATGTATGGAAAAGCCTAATGAGTAAATAGCAACATGTCTTTAATACCATGCCAGCAGTCATAACTAAAAATGAACTCTGACCATGAGAAAGTAAACAGCTCTATCTACAGAAATACTACACCACAAGGCTAAGTACTAGAGACTTAAGGGAAGCAGTGGGTTTTACAGTGAAAGCACCTCCCTATATATGAAAACATGATTTTTTTTTTTGAAAATGAGTCAATGCAAGTACAGCTATATTTTACATCTACTCTGGAAATAACATCAGTGTGATCACAAACAGGTAGTGAAAAACACATGGAAAATAAAATGCTACCTTAATGATAAGGTAGCCTCAGCTTTGGCTGACAAGCAAACTGAAACTACTAGACAGTGAAAGCGGATTCTAAGTATTGCAAAGGTGTTCCAAGGTACAGTAACTGTGATTTAAGGCTCTGACTATTAGCAACAGGTGATAGTAATGACAAAACAGAAAGGATTGGGAAAAGTGTTTAATGAGGAAAGCAGCTATGCTTGCCTATTTCCAGAAATGACACAGAACTAGAAAATCAGCCATAATGCCAGGGCTGCATATCATGTAGTTAAGGCACAAAGGTATCCAAAACATGTTTTTTTCAAGATTCCTGCAGCGTGTCTGCCTCTGTTGTGCCACACCATCTAACTAAATTCATAATAACAGTATTTGACCACCTTATTTATTTACTTCAGTCTGCAAACTTGGTAAATAGATTGGTCACAGACTATTTTACCCATGACCTGGACACTACAGTGCAAGACACAAACACAAAATTATACACAGACTAAAGAAAACACAGCAGTGTACCTAATTCAATACAAATGTTTACAGAATACATTTGAATGTCATTAAAATGCAAGTGATATTATCTACAGTATGTACAGTTAAGGTAGGCATTCAACCAGTGGTTATTTATTAAAAGTTTATCTTTATGAGAAAGATGTTACTACAGTGTGAGCTGCAACACCTAGCCATTGTCATGGAAGCAAAAGCACTTGGTGTTCTCAAACAGTTGTTCTTTTAGTCAGTTTTTAAATAACTGAAGTGTCTATCGTTGCCTCACTTAAGCAGGTAGTTGAATTCAAACAGCTGGGCCTAGCCTAGAGACAGATTTTTGTTACCTATCTGGCTCTTTTACTAAAAATACTGGCAATGTTCACTATTTCTGTAATCACTGACCACCAGAAAAATTGTTAACATAGTTGCAGACAAAAGACCACACTACAGCAGTATTTTGAAATACCTGGCTATGAAGTCTGTCCTCAAGGGAGCCACCTGGCATGTATGCATAAACCAGGCAATACAGGCCTTTTTCTGCACAGTATCCAGCACAGTCGATAATGTTGGGATGTCGGTACCTGAAAAAACAAAACACTCCTATCATTAGACAAGAATGTTTCAACATCTACTAGCAAACAGACCTTATTAATTGTAATTTTATTTATGTTAGAGGCATTTAATTCCTAACTATGGTTCAGTAGTTTTTGCAATAAAACAAGTAAAGTCATTGAAATGCTACTAAGCTAAGCTTTCTGGATGGTACATAATCTAGCTATAACTATATAATGTCAAACAATGTGCAAAAAACAGGAATGAAGGTGCCATGAGTACAGAACTATTCCCTAAATCAATTCACAGTTCCTAAGATAGTTCTGACTGATGCGTAATGGTCAAACACTTGCAAGAAACGCAATTCCCTAAAAGTTAGTCAGTCAGCTCAAAGATAGCAAAGTACTCAAGTTCTACTACCACAAATCCCAAGTACTTCCTTTCCAGTAGACAGTCTGATAGTTGTTCTGGCTAATTTAATGAGAAGAATTGAAAAACCTGGTTAATTTAATGGGAAGAATTGCAAAAAAGTCAGTAAACAGTTATAAGGTGCACCTTTAAGGGAACTGTGATTCTGGAAGGTATTCAGCAAAGTGTTTGGTAAAATATGCTTTTGGGAAATGTCCATCACTGAACTGTCCATTATGTGAGTGTTGTTTGTTAAGGGTGGCCTCGTATCCAGGTTTTCTGGAAATGTATACCAACTTCAAGAATGTAGACCTCCCTCAGTCCTGAGCAGTGCATCCCTTTGGACAGTATACCTTTTCAAGTATGACAAACCTGATATGACAGACTTAAGAAACAAAAAACCTTTAGTCACTAAACCAGGCATCCTTAACAATGGCACTTGGCAAAATATAGAACTACAAACTATGATAAAAACAAGCCCGACTTTTATTAATTTAAATTATATTACACTGGCTTGCACAAAATAAATAATTTTTAGAAAGTGTAATGTTGGTGTGCATGGCATATGCTAGCAGCCTTTGGAATAAACTCTTTCACATCAAAGTAATACCCTAGCTGCTTTCAAAACAAGACCAGATTGGATGGGAGACTAAGTTCATGTGAGGGGTGCATGGAAAAATCTTACTGGGTGACTAATTTACTCTCAATACTAAGATGTCGTGGCTAAGGTTCTTGAAGGCCCTTTGGTCATAAGCTTAGTATGTACCAAGGATCCTAAAACCACTATAGGCTTGGCAGACTACACAAATGCCAACACTATGACAGACACATTATTGGTATGGACCTGTGCCTAACAACATAACTCTGAATGCGATTCATTTCATTGCCCACAGTGGTTAGTACCCAACATTCATTGAGAAAATGAGAAATAAGGCCAGGATGTACAGAAGCTGCAGAAAGCAAAATATTAATGTTTCACGGTGTTTATGCCGCAATAAGAAACAAAATGCTGTACATCAGATGCCAGGTTTGTGAATCTCTATGGCCCAGATTTCTCTTGTTCTAAGTTCTTTCAGCAGCTCCCTGTAAACCCATAGATACCAACAGAGTGTACAGTTTGGTTTCATTCTGACAAGCATGCCTTTTGTATAACAAGAACAGTTGGCATAATTCACCCTGAAATGCATTTATGCAGGTTATATTTAGCAGAATTGTACCTTATGAAAGCCTGAACAATGCAGGCAGTAATTGGCTTCTGGGGTGAAGTCAATAATATGCAAAAGTATGTAAATAAGTTAGATGAAGTTAAACAACAATGGGACCTTGTGAGGGAAAAGGGCCATAAAATGGTGTCCTAGTCAGAGCAGGCCAGCTCATTATTATTTACCACACACTCAGACATTAGTCCACAATGAATATAGTACTTCACACTTTCTTGGTTCCTTCTGTAACACTAGAATAAATCCAGCCAGAAGAAGTCATGACCAGTGAAAACACCTCCGACAAGAACCTTGCAATTGACCATGGACTGACTACTCCAACAGCATACATTACGGAGCACCCATTTTCTTTTCTGGCACAAAGGGGAAAAATTCAATGATTCTTTTCAAAAAGGATAATGCTGCTTACCCAGATCAGCAAGGCAAGGACAGCTTATACTGTGAAGCATGGTATTTAAAAGTCTTTTCCTTACCCAGCATCTAAATGACTGGCAGATGTCCTGTACAAGTTCCAGGTCTCAAACAGCCAGGCTGAGTGCAGCAGAAAGGAAAAGAAAAATTAAGTATTCTTGATTACATCCTAGCAAGAACTTGGCTTGCAAATGATGGTGTCTACATACTAAAACTACCTGAATTATTTGAGGGGGGATTATACTTGCATGTTTATAGGTATACAGGTAACTACGAGGCAATCAATCTACAGATCTTTACAAGTCTAGCCAATAAATGTATTTAAAAATTCCCTCTACCCTCAAAGAGTGCAACACAAGACAGACCAGGGAGGAGAACTTGAGGCTGCCTATCATATTACCAAGGTTTACTTTACCTTGAAGGTGTCAAAGATGCCAATCTGCCTGACATGTAAGTGGGAGTTTGCAGCAGAGGTGGGGACTATATTGGGATAACCAATACCTTTTATTTATCTGTTGGTGAAGGTTTAGTTCCTTTAATTGGGTATTTAGAGAAACATCTGTTCTGCCTAGAAATATAGCAGGTCAATAAAGGTTGGATTTTTCTTGCCTCAAAAAACTAGCCATAAATCTCCACAAAGGAGTCTATAAGAGACCAAGTACAGAGACAGGGCTGCTAGGCTATCTGGATAACTGAGGCCCTTTAGGCCATTTATCTTTAAATTTAGTAATGCCTGAAATCTTTCAGGCCAAGTGATACACTTAGATAAATACATGCCAAAAGGGGAATTATATTCAAAAATGTGTCTGATGAGATATATGTAAAGGGAAATTACGACATATGTGGATTTAGAGGAGATGTTTTTGGAAATCGAATGAGCCATATAAAAAGTTTTCCAAAACACTGCCCAAATGTGATAGTCAAAAGATAATGCATTATCAACCCAGATGTGATAGTCAAAAGATAATGAATTATCAACAAATGTGCCTAAATCCCTTAAAAGTGTATGACTGGAGAGGTGGGTCCCTATGGCATAATGTGGAAATGTTTTGTTTACCAAAATGTACTATTACATTTTTTCACATTTAATTTGAGAACAACACCCTTGCAGCAATTGTTAACATAGCCTATCCCATGATGGAGCAATTGTGAATCAGTGGAAGTTCAAATAACATCACCCATATTCAGGGCCGGCCTTAGCTGAAATGGTGCCCTAGGCGAAGTAGTGCTCCGGCACCCCTTACGCTCTACCCACAACATACTCACGAAACACCTCTATTTGAGCCACACCCACAGGTAAATCACTCCCCAAGAAAGCCACTCCAGTCATTTCCTTAAATCATTTAAATGCATAAGAAGAAAAAGATACCTTGTCATGTAGTTAAACTTCAACTACCTTTGTGTACGTATTTCCTAATTTAAATACCAGAACTGGATCATGTGTAAATAGGGCCCTAGGCAGGGTAATAGATCAGTCCCCCCAAGAGCAATCCCAATCACCTGCAGCAATCCCTACCATCCAGCAGCAGCCTCCTCCCCAGCCATTCCAGTGTTCCATTACTTGGCTATTTCTCACCAGTTACCATACACACTGTTCAAATCTATCAGTATGCATACTGTTTTCTTATTTACTTTTACAGTGTTTACAGATATTGAAATAAAATAACACAAATACGGATAGCCATTTGCTAAACAAACAATACAGTCTCACAATGAGTACAGACTAAGCATGAGCAGTAAACTTCTCTGCCCTTGAAACTCACACTCAATGAAACGGCAAAACTCACATTTATTAAAATAGCATGAAAACCCACATTCATAGAAAATGCATCTGGCCAGGGGAGGATTAAGTTTACGTTTGGGCTGTTTTCAAAACAGACTACTTGCACACACTTTTTAGGGCCATGCATAAATGTATTTGTTTTTTAATTCACCTCCCTGACTGTATTAAATTATATTCCTTGTGTAATACAGCACCACTTGTTAGAATGGGTTTTAAATTTGTAGTTTTAAACATTCTTTTAATAAGAAATTAAACAAAATGTATGAACCAATAACTACCCATTTAAGAAAATTTCAACCATAAAAGGCCACTCAAGACTCTGTAATTACAATCCACCAATATCAGTCGCTACGCACAATCTCTGTAGAAGTAAAATCATCTGAATAATTCTACATTAAAGACATCTGTAACTAATGAAGAGGTTGCTACTGACAAACAACTTTACATTTTAATGTTAAATTCAGTGCCTGCTGCCCTTTAAGAATTAATTGCCTATATTACATTAAAAAAAATTGGTAAGTTAGTAATATTGCAATAGGAAATAACAAACCAACAAGTTCAAAGTCACTATGCATCTCATACAAAGGAGGACATACTGAGGAATGTAGAACCCCTTTCCCCCGTATAATGCAAACAATCAGCAATCATATGGGTACTGCAATATCAGCACTCCATTTCCAGGGTTTGGGAGTAGAATCCACAGCCTTCTGCACCAAACGCAATTATGCTACCAACACTGCTTTCAGACTCTACAATACAGTGTGCCATTTGATAAACAAAAAACAGCTATTTGCACTTTGAAAACAGACGTAGCATGAGCAGCAGTAAACTTTTTTTCTTTGAAGCTCACAACTCCATACAGTGTGTTAAGTAGCGGGCATTAGGTAAGTTAGAAGGAGGAACTAGCATGAAGGCATAAGCAGTCATAACTCATTTACCTAGCATTTCCAATGACCTTTTGATAAATAATATATAATCTTGCATAGACTGAGTATCTGATCGGTCTAACACACCTTTTGGAATGAAACAATAAACTGTGAAACTTACATAGAAGTAACAATTTCAGGAAACACAAAAAAGTGATCCAAAAATCTCCTTTTATCATCAACACAGGAATCACTTTTATTTGTTCAGAAGTATGCAATCTCATTGTCATGGTTCTTTGCTAACTTAAGAAAGTGTCTTGTCCTTTCCCGGTTAGGGGTCGCCACAGCGGAACTCCGGTCCGCTAATGATTGGCAATGGATTTTTACGGTGCCGAGTTGCCAGCCTGACACCCAACCTTCAAAGAAGGCATACCCATTCACGCACGCATCTACCTGCATGCCTTTAAATGCCACTCGACTGTGGGGAGGACATGCAGACTCCACACAGAAGGCGCTCCAGCCGAGAATCGAACGGGAGAACCTCTTGCTGTGAGGCGACAACGCTAACCGCTGCACCACTGCGTAGCTTAAGAAAGTGTGTGGTTCTCAAATGCAGCACACTGATTCTAATAAGGATCATCTGATATTCTTTGATATGTTCCTCTGCCACTGGCTACTGCCAAAGTAGCAGAAAATATTCTTAGAATATGTGCTATGAGTTGGGCAGCTGATACAAAAGTAGCAATTTAAATGAAGGATTAATGTACTTGTTTTTATTGTGTATGGTGAATAAGGAATATGTAACAATCTCAGATGAAGAACAACACACAGACACGCACTCATATACACACATACTCTCTCACACAGCGACATACACACACACATACTCATACTAACAGAATGACTAATATAAATTACATAAATACACACACACACACACACACACACACACACACACACACACACACACACACACACACACACACACACACACACACACACAGACTTTCTCTCGCATACAGAAATGAACGGCTTAAATTACACATAGACTCACACATACACTTACCTTATTTTGAATCTGAATGGCTACACGTGCATGCATGACCTTAACCCCTCTCTTCACTGAACTAACAAGTTCCGTGAGCAATGGCAGAATATTCTTTTTTTTTTCCCTGTTGAAGCCAGCCTCCTGGCCACCCTAAAGCTATAAAAGTGGGAGGGCGCTTCCCCCTTCCTTTCACCCTTTGGTTTTGCTATTTTGTGATCTTCTCGTCGCCCTATCTTTGAGTGAAGGGCACCGAGAAGACTGCAAAATAACAAAGTACATTAATTAAAATAAATAAATACATAAAATTGCACCCTTTACGAGGCCGGCTGTACGATATCCTAGGCAGTTGCCTAGTTCACCTATGCCTAAGGCTGGCCGTGCCCATATTTACAGCTGTGTTAACCTGAAGGTCTAAAAAGTGAATGCCAGTAGAAGATGGCCCAGCACTGAGCCCTGTGATGCACCAATAACAACATTTTATTTTAACTTTCAGAAGTGGCACCTGCAACTCTAACCACATCGACTCTGTCAGACAAGCAGTTAGCTATTTACTGCAGACTATATGGATTTACATTCAGGTTGCTGTCCTAATTCTTTCAGCTCCTGTTCACAACCCTGTGGAAAATGTAAGTGGGGTAGGAAGGTATTTGGAAGAGACAGGATAAATATTTCCTCATTAGACCACAGTGTCAAAGTGGCCACAACCAGGATTAGTTTTATGTACTTCAATAAGGGAGGCCAAGCTGTAATAATTGTGCTTCTGTGAGAAACTACACAACATACCATCTTCTGCTTCTGGAATTTTTTTTTTATGCATTGGTGGCATATATAAAAGTATAGATCAGATGACTTCTATGCAGTGGCATGAATCACTATGAATCATCAGGACACTTGCAAACTTATTCAAGTCTAAAGTTTCTGGACTGGTGGAAGGCTGTGTTTCATTTTTTTTTTTAATTTTACTAGTTTTACTTTTGATATATATCAAAACTTTTCAACAATACATTGTAACATAGGCATTTGCATATAAAATGTTCATTCCACATTTACTAGCATATTGTACAACAGATTTGCGATAGTACATACAACATAAATATCTAGCATTTACATCTTATTATAACAGAATGAAGGTTCTTTGCATCTCTACTTATTCTCACCTCATGCATACAACCAGAACACCCTCCCTCATAATTCATGCTATCATTCCTTCCCCAAAAGTTTCCTCCCTTACAGTACTCCACTTTTCTGCCTATAGACTAGTCAGAAGGTTAGCTCTGTTGCAGAGCAATATATCTTATTCTTTTACCTACACTTGATACTACCATTCCTGACCCACTACAACTACAATTTCACCCATTTTGTCACTTACTCTTGCCTCTTTGATTTATATTCCATTACCGAGCACGCCCTTACACCTCCTAGCTAACCATTATGCATGTCCCCTCCATAGTTTTTGCATCCAGCTTCTCACTCCTCTTTCTGCATAAAACTCCAGATCCTCTACTTTCCAAATCATAAATATCACCTGTCTCACTTTCCTGGCAAGCAGTTGAAGTTCTAGTTTTTCATTTCCAGCCCATCCCTTCTCTTTATGCACCCCAAAAGGCATAATTCACATAAGTATGACATCATCTCCAGCAATTTACTCTAGAACTCTTTGGCCACTTTCCACAGTGATACAATCTTCCTACATGTCCATCCCATGTGCAACCGATGCATATTTTCCTTCACAAATCTCCAACTCTCACAATAGATACTAACCTTCTTGGTGTATCTTTTCAGGGGTTTTATTCCACCTGTGTAGCATTCTTCTATACTGATCCCCAACAGGGCAACCTCTTTTAATATTTTCATTACTGCTAATATTCCTTTCCAAAACCATTCTTCTGCCCATATTGCATCCTCTTTACTCCAATGATCCCTCAGTTTACAAAAAGCCCACTCACATACATGTTTCCCAACTGCCCATATAAGATTTCAATTCTTCCTTTTTGATCTGGCTCCAATTTTTTCCTAAAGCTAAGCCTACCTCATAATTCACTTTTTCTCCTCTTATATCTTTACTCTTATCTTTGTTCTTCATATGGGCTCTTCTGAATACAAACATTACTAGCTCTAATAATCTCAAGTACAACAGCCAATCTCCTTTCTGTAAGTGATACTTCTCTATGAGAACTGGGAAAGGTTGACATTCATTTAAATCTCCGTTTCTCAGGTCCCTCACCTTTTTAATGCCCTTCTCTTCCCAAATCACCAACCACTCCTCCAACTCCTTAGAACAGCTCTACCGTAAGATCCCTATTACTGTTTTATTCATCTGTGAACTGCATTTGACACCCTAGCAATGTGTGAATCATCCTGTCAGTGCTGTCCACAACCTTGTTTATTGCCTCAACCTTACAGCCCTTTTCCCAGCAATTCATTCCATATTTTTTAATATTTATGCCTCTCAGCCTTAGCAAAATACTAACAGCAGTCATGTATTACCTAAATCCAGCATACCCCATCCTCTAGTTTTCCTGTGAGCCCTATGTCTGTCTTTCCACAATTCTTATGTTGCTTTTCCAAACAAATCTGTCTCAAGCAAGTTGGCTATATCCTACAATTGTATTTAGAGGGCTGATTTGCATATGCTACCCAAACTAAAGTATAAGCAGAAGTATCATTGTGTAAACTATTTCACTTATACCCCCAAGTGTGGAAAATCTACCAGTTCATGCATCTAACATTGTCTCTATCCTTCCCTTCAAATCTGCCCAATTCTGGTCTATAATCTCAGCTACTGTTTTATAAACATTAAACCCGAAATATTCCCCACACTCCCAACTTTTCAGGGAGTGCAGAACATTTCTCAGTCAGTTTAGTTCTAATTCTAATCACAACTGACTTTTGCGGATAGTAATGAAGCCCTGACACTCTACCAAACTACAAAACAACTCCAATATCCCCAACATTTGTACAGTAATATCCTCAAGCAGCATTATGCAATCATCTGCAAACAGGTAAATAACACTCCTTTTCCTACCACTATTCTGCCTCACCCAACTTTCCCTTACTCTGCACCAAGCACTCAATGACCATTAAGAATAATCCTGGTGATAATGGACAGCCTGACAGGTTCTTCCTTTTAATATTTCTAATTTAATAATTCATTTCATTAATTAATAACTAATTTAATTAATAACTAATTTAATAATTTTAATTTATTTTTTAACATTTCTTCTTTTGTAAATCTTACATTTACATACAGCCATAACTTTTTCACTCCCTTCAACCATCTGTTGCCAATGGCACCTTGTCAAAGTCCCATGAGACACAGTCAAAGGCCTTCTGAATATTCAGAACACAATGCATGCCTTTCCCCTGGCCTCCCTCCTCAGTCCATTTTACAAAATCTAAGAGTATGCCAGTGATCTTTGGTTCATCTTTAATAAAACCCACTTGTTCATCACCGATTAGACTCAGAAGGATTTTCTCCATTCTTGTTATCAACATATTAGCAAGCATAGGCCAAGAATTTATTTGAACTGCAGGACAGAGATTGCCTTCCCTATCAAGGATTGATATCAGAGTAAAGGCAAAGACAAAAAATAGGGTGATCTTAGCAAATGGCCAGCACTTGTAGAGGTTTTAGTAGAGCTTAGAACACAAGCTGCTGTTAAAAAAGGAATAATTAGTACAGCATACATAATATTGCATGATAACGATAACAACCAATCAGAGGAGGTTAGAAAGGATTGGGAAGAGAGATTAGATAAGCAATTCACAAAGAAACACTGCAGGAGGATATATGTATGTCTCCTACATATGTAACAATGTCTAGAAGATTTAGGATTTTTACTTGGAAGTGTTTACATTGGTATTTTTATACCCAAGTATACACCAAAGAATTTTTCATCAAGTAGATAGCAAATGTTGGAAGTGCAATGTGGAAGAAAGAGATAACTGAGAACATATTTTCTTGGAGTGTAATAAGTTGGCAGAGTTTAAAGATGCCCTGCAGACTGCTCTGTCACAGATACTGAGTGAGCAAATTGGTGTAGCTAAGAAAAGGATTTTTTTTTGAGCTATGATATAAAATCGGAACTGCTTAGACATAGTAAGACCTTGCTGAGACTAATTATGGTGGCTGCCAAAAAAGCAATTACTATAAAATGGAAATCAAAGTCTAAACCAACTTTACTAGAAGTAGTGAAAACAGTAACAGAAATAAACAACCGGAACTGGAATCTTTAAAAAAGGGTAGGAACAAATTACATAGGAAAAAATGGGAATTATGGGAACATGCATGCCGAGGAGGAATGAGGATTAAAAGAAAGCAGGACTTGAATGAGCTATGTTATGTTTGACTGACAATGACTGGACAGAGTATAAGTGATGTATAATGTTTGCAACTATAATTATGTCAATATGTTTTGTGATGTATAATGTTTGCAACTATAATTATGTCAATATGTTTTGTGATGTATTATGTTTGCAACTAAACTTACGTCAATATGGTTTGTTTTCATTTATATAAATGCATGATTACCTATGTCACACATGATAATTTAATAAAGATGTTTCTTGTTTTATAAAAGATATGAGCAAACACTTAGACATCTACAATGCACAGAGATATAAGGTGATATTTTTTTACATCTTTCTCTTTTATTTTGTTTATACAATTATTATTGTAATAGCTGCTTCCACAGATTTGATTAAACCCCCTTTTCTGTAGTGTCATTAAAACAGATCTGTCGTACTGCTCACCTTAAAGCCCACTTTTTTATAGAAATCTATGGGGCGTCCATTTAAACTGCTTTCTTTACTCCTTTTCAGATACTTAATGACTTCAATCATCTTCCTGTTTCTTATCAGTGAATGTATTCACTGTTGCTCCTCCTCTTCCTCAAACAGTACAAACCAACACAACTCGAGGGTCTATTATTTTATAAAACTATGTAATAACATCAAAATCATGCCCTTATTCACTCATTCATATCGCTTTTCTCTCCCCTTTTGGAAAGACTGTACTTCATGCCATGCTTGTCTATGTACAGCACAGAGGTCATGTTTTTTTGTCTTGATATTAACTTCCAGACTGTTGAGCCATGAAGCAAATTCTAGAAGTACCGGAGTCACTGCAATATCTAAACGAAGGTTACAGGGTGTCAGGGGATGATCAGATTCCAGGGTTCATAGTCTAGAAGGTGCATTTCCCATGCAGTCAGAGGATTACCTATAAAGAAATACAAAAACAGTTCTTGATGTGCAATCAGGGGCCTACTATAGATGGACTGGGTTGGTATAACACTGGACTGTAGCCCACAAAGTGCAGGTCTTTTGAGAGTAATCCTAGCTAAAAGATCAAATACTAAATGCTCTGGAGAGTCAGACACAGGGCTTAGTTTTATTAAAATTGCTTTTTTTCATCCTTTCCTGCTAATCCATGCTCCAAGGATCTGTTAGTTGATCACTGTCTTATTTGTTCCTCTAATTTTGAAGGCTGGGTAACTGACATGTTATGCTCAGAAACCAAGGAGAGGGGTTGGGCTTTTTGTATAAGCCTCTACCTATTCTCCCATCCTGACCTTCTGGTTCTTGATGTAAATTTGTATCTGTGTACATGCCCTATTATGGATATCTGTTTGCACTTCTTATTGATTTCCTGCCTTCCACAAGCATTTTAACCTTCACTGGAGGTGCTGCAGTACAATGTAGAAACTGATATCTACACCACTAAAAGAGGGCAACTGTCCACTGAGCACAGAAAAATCACTGACTTCTTGGTTTATTCACCAGCACCTAGAATGATAGTTGAGCCAGAGTCACTGGCATTACAAATAAAAGCTCCTCTTCATATTAGTCTGAATCTCCAACTTTTGCTGTGTATCTTAACTTGATAAGCCATGTAGATTTGCAGAGATTTCTTTTCCAAACATCTGTAATGCAGTGACGCCTTTCAAGGCATAATTTGGTTGCTCAAGTGTGATTCAATCAAACATGTTATGACAAGATATGTTAAAAAAAAGTATTCTTAGGTTCCACCCTGCTTCATGAAGGCACCCTGTCAAGTCCCAGTTTCTAAGAGATTGATATCGCTTGCTGACATTCCAAAGATATGTGCCCCTAATATTCCCTCAGAAAACAAGCATGCAGAGTTTCATTTTTTCTTCCCCACTCCAGTCTCCAATGGATGCTTAATTGAACTCGGGTCACTTAGGATGTAGTTGGGGATTTATCCCTCTATGCCACTGAAGCTGACTAATGAGTAGTTAGAATTGCTGTGGAATACTTGCAAAGCCTTGGAAATTTTACTGGAGCAAAAACTGTCTCATACTTGGCATGCTCTTCTCATTTTATGAAAAGGCTTCTTCTTGGGGAAATGAATAGGCCTAAAAAAAGGTGAACAAAAGGAAGCCTAGATGGACAGCATACAGACCCCCTTCAGAATGGTCAGTGCCTGTTTTCTCTTTTGCAGGTTTTTCCACAAAATACTGAAAAACATGGCAAAAAAGAACTTCACCCTGGAAAGGGCATCCAGATTGGCCTGTCCCAGGTAATTCTTAAAAAATAGAACTCTAAGGATGAAAAAGTCAGTACTAATTTAACTGTTCTGCTCTTCTCTTGGTCCATTACAAACTCCACTGCCTAATGGCATCCCATGAGCTTTATGAATCTCATCTTTAAACCTTTTAGTGTTCCAGGTTCCTTGTTCTCCTAACCACAGTCTGAGAGATCAGAGCTTCCACTTTTCTCTTACCATTCGTCATTAGGTTTTCATATTTTTCTCTCCCATTTTTATCTCCTTCTCCATTCCCATACTTTCCCAAGGTTTTTAATAAATATTTTTAAATACCGTTCTTAAATTATCACAAAACATAGGCCATCATACATTAACAGAAAATAAAATAAAACATGTCAACATTTTTTCCATTTGCATACATTATACATCACATATCTTTTCTTTCCTTGTAACTATCATCATAGTCCAACATTACATAAATTGCTGAATTCCTGTCATCCCTTAAATGTCACTCCTCCTCCTCCTGAACATTATTCTGGGTGTATTCTTCCCACAATTTCCATTTATTTCTATGCAATTTGTTCCTTCCCTTTCATAGAAAACTCTCTTCCAATGTTTTTATCTATGGTATAATATTCAATCCTTCAAATACAGTTGGTTTAGACTTTATTTCCATTTTCTAGTAATTGCATTTTTGGTGGCCAACAGAATTAAACTTAAAGCTTTACTGTGTCTAGGCAATTCAGATCCTGTATCCCAGCTCAAAAGAATAATTTCCTTAGTTACAGCCATTTGCTCACCCAATATGTCTGACAGAGCATTCTGTAGGGAATTGTTAAAAGTTGCTAACTCACTCCACTCCTAAAACATATGTTCCCAATTACCTCTTTCTTTCCCATCACATCTCCAACATTTGCCATTTGCCTGAGGAAAATTCTCTGAGTAGGTATTTTATACCCCAAGCAGACTTCAAACACTTTCAAGCAAAGATCCTAAACCTTATGGACTTTGTTGCATACTTGGGAGCCATACATATGTTCTCCCATTTCTTTGTTGTAAATTGCTTTTTCAGTCTCTCTTCCCAATTATTTCTAACTTCCTCTGACTGACTCTTATAGTTACCATGTAATATTATATATACCGTACAAATTATCCTGTTTTAACAGGATAATCTGATCTAGATTCAACTAAAATCTCTTCCAGAGCATGTCTTTCATTTAAGATCACCCTATCCCTTTCTTTTTGCCTTTACTTTGACAGTAATCCCAGACAGGGAAAGCAATCTCTTGCCTGCAGTTCAAACATCTTCTTGGCCTCATCCCACTCTGTTACCTTTCCCCTCTCTAGTTATTTGATCCCAATACCTTGGTTCCTTTGCTAGTTTTCTCCAGTAAATTCCTGATCCCTCTTGCCTACTTTCTATACCCCTGCTTGTAGCCCTGTGTACTAGCAAAAACTGCTTTCTCCATTCTTGTATTAGCTTTCTTCTTAGAATAATTTTTGCTACTTTATAAATATAATATGCTCTATTATTATTATTCTGCTTAAGGATCTGCATTCAAAATGCAACTCTCTCTGTTTCTTGAACTTCTACCCTGCTTCATCATCCATTTCCATTTTTAATTATAACCTCTGGCTTATGTTACATTTATGAGCCTTAAATATGTACCTCTAAAATATTCTTTCAAATTGGGTAATCCTAAACCTTGTTATATTGGAAGGGTCAACTTATTCCACTTACCCCTTGCCCGGTTCTGCTTACAAATAAATTCCTTTAACTCTTTATTAATAATTGTCCACAACTTCTCCTCTAGTTAATAAAAATATGTCTGACCTGTATATAAAACTAAAGGGACTAAAAACATTTTCACTGCTTGTACCGTACTATAAATATCCATTAACAAGTGCTTCTAGTTTCTCAGATTTTGAATAATCTTTTGTTTAGTCTCTTCACGTATATCCTTAGCTGCCATAACAGAAGCCTTTTTAATCCATAGTCCTAAATGCTTTACATTATCATGTCTCCAAAAATATGGATATTACTGAACCAATGCATGTGTGATACAATATATGGTTACAGTCGTTGTATTATCTTCATTAATTTTATACCCTAAAATGACTTGAAATTGTCTCAAAGTGTCCCACAACACTGAGATGTCCTTTTTGGATTTATCAGTTACAAAATAATATCATCTGCAAATAAAGTCAGCTTTTCTTGATTACCATATCAATTATATCCTTGCTTTTCTGAGTCCCTTATTTTCTTTCCCAGTGGCTCTAAATATGACACAAATAAAGGAGAAAGAGGACACCCCTGCCTAGCTTCTCTGTCCAAACACAACTTATCAGACAAGAAAACAACCACTTTAATTCTTCCCTCTGATCCTTCTTATAACCTCCTAATTAACCTTATTATTGTGTCAGGGAATGCAAATGCTTCCACTGTACTAGTCATAAAATCCCATTTTACTGTATTGAAAGCTTTGTATGCATCAAGAAGACCCACTAACAATTGCAGTATTTTGTTACATTCTGCTTACCTCTGGATCATCATTTTCCTACTACTGTTGTCAAATATCTGCCTCCCCTCTACAAAATCACACTGATCCCTATCTATCCATTTTGGCAACACCTTTGCCACTCTTTTAGCTACTATAGATATAAACACTTTATAATTATGGTTTAATGCTTAAATGGGTCTTTACTGTCTTTAGGTAACACAGTCACCATAGTTTTCTTCTAAGATGTTTCTGCTTCCCTTCCTTTTAAAATACTGTTAAATAAAATCTACCAGATATTGATCACTTTCTTCTTTTCTAACTTCCATACTTTTACAGGAATATCATATGCTCTTGGAGACTTTACAGAAGATTGATTATACATCACCATTTTCCATCATCATCTCCTATTGTAACTGTTTTTGAGCCTCATCTGCCTCTAACCTTGGCTTAATTAAAGTTTCCATAAATGTTTCTATTTGTGCTCCTTCTTTGCTATTACATTTCTCTGCTTTATACACATTTTCATAAAAATGATGAAATATCTTTAATACCTCTACAGGATCTTTGATTATTTTTCTTGTTAAAGGGTTCCTAAATTTGACAAAAGCCATTTCTACTTTCTGGTCCTAACTCACTGTGGTAAAAGTTTCTGTGCTCTGGTGTTATAATCAAAATAACTGGTTAACAGCAATCTTTCTAATCACATATTATCTTGATATGCCCTTATTTTCTCTTTAGCACTCTGCATTTATGCCTCTTCTTATTCGTAAGACTCCCCTTATTCTGCAATACTTAAACCTTTGTAAGCCCCTCTAAGTTATTCTTATTTATTCTTAACCATACCTCTTTCTCTTTTATTTCTACCCTATTTTTAAACTCAATTCCATTTTATCCCACTTACTAGCTATAGGTTCTGAAGATATTTTATGGCTTCTCTAATAACCGTTGTATAGGTTCCACTACTTATCCCTTACATTCCCTCTCTTTTTAACAGGTAGGTGGGTAAGCACCTCTGTATAATTTTTACTTCATTACCCTGCCTTTTTATCTTTTTTTATTGGTGTATGATCTGAAATAGTTATTGGATGTGTGTCAAAACTTTCAATGAAATGCACATATTCCTGTCATACATAATTTCTGTCTAGTCTAGCCCAGTTGTTGTACCTTGAGGAATAATATGTAAATTCTGTTCCTACTATTGAATTCACATCTTCCATACCAAATATCTTCATAGAGTTCTTCTGAAATCTACCTTTTGTCTTGCATTTCCCTTCTAGGTCCCCCTGACACATCCTCAGTATTGTAAATCAACTTCCAGTCCCACCTATAAGTAATATTCCCTTCTGAAAGCTGACTTATTTCTTCCAAAATTTTATTAACCTCTATAATGCAGAAGAAAAAGCAAAGCTTTCTGGCTAATGGCCTTCTTACACAATGAAAAAGGGCATTAGCCTGAAAGGTTTGTGAAGAAGTAAATGTTGTTTTATTACAATCCTTTTGAGCCAAGCATTTCCTTCTACTGTGATTTTTCTTCTGCATTTTGGTTTTACTTGTTTCAGTGAAGGTTAATGGCTGTGCTGGTCCTACTGCTTGTTTCTTATTAAAGTCCATAATAACAGTTTTTGGTGCAATATAAATACATGCCAGTGTAATCCTGGTCCCTTGCCAATAGCCCCTTACTACCACAAATCTACTATTATTGTCTTTTTTTCCTCTTCTATCACTATTGGAGCCCCTCTAGTGATTAGTATAATTATTCCTCTTTCCTTTGTTCCTGATATTCTGATGAATATCCATTCTGAAATCATATCTTTGTCAAATTCACCAATTCAGTTCTTTCCAAATGTGCCTCCTGCAGCATTGATATGTGCACCCTGTATTTATTAATATAATTCATTAGTCTTTCCTTTTTGTCTATACCTGTAAGGCCATTTACATTTACTTCTTCTCAGCTTTATTTGAACCTATGTCACAATTTTCAAGACTTTGTTTTAATGAAAAATCCTCCAACAAAAAATTAAATACATTTTCAAAATGCCCCATCTCCTATTAACTTAGAATAAACATAGAAAACTATTTATATCTTCAAAAAATAAAGTTTAATCTCCAGATAGGAGTAACTGCTTCAAATTGACAGCTGCATCTATGGTATTACCAAACTTAAAATTAAGGTTACATATACTAAAGCGCATGCTAAAGCCTGTGTTCCCACTTACATTGATTCTTGTCTGTTCTTTTCTTATATTTATTCCCCACCCAGATATAAAAACTGCGTGTATGATTGCAGAAAACATTAACTTCTAGCCCTAATAAAGGTGCACTGGCTATCTTTAAATAAGACTAAATGAAACACTGTTCTATTAAATGCATTAAAGTATTAAGGCTGCTAGAGAGGCTGCTGTCTCTTATTCACTTCCTACAATTTAAACTTTATTTTTCACTGAACTGCTTGCAATTATAACTTAAAACTTTTCATTTCTCATAGCAAAGAATGCTCAAAACTCTCAAGATTAATTGCTTACACCTGTAGACAGCTCACCCCATGTAAAAGTAGTTAGCAATTAAGCTTTGTAAACATCACTCATAACAGAATGCGCAACTGCCTTGGCAGCAGACTTCTTGACTCCCACTGTAACATTTACTAATGGAAAAAATAAGCTAATATATTTGCAGATGTATGAAGCTTGACAATTTTCATAGCCTTCATCATTTTACCTTATTTTTCAAGCCTACTTGCTCACAAAACACGTTTATAGTTTAAAAGCCAAGGATGTTAATCTAGTCATTCATTCTGGTAAAAATAAGAGAAAATATCCTCATCCTACATATAATATAATCAGTGCACTTTTATACTCATCCATCACCGCAGCAGCCCAAGATCACAAAATATTAACATTAAACTTGCTTTTTCCAGCCTTTTTTCTCGTTATACTGTAAAGCCTATATTTATTACAACAAAAAAGTACTTGTTTACTTTAATATCTTTAAGAAATATGACAATCACTGAAGAGACCCCCCACACATTTAAAATACCCCTGACTACACACTATATAAAACTGCTTTATTATACATAACAAGCAGCTTATATCATGAAATGCTTTATACAAATAGTAATAACAATTGTTTTACTTACAATTACATTTTCCTTGTAGTGTCCTTCTAAACATTAATGACAAAGTCGGGATATATGCTTTACATTCCCTCCATAAATTTAACAAAGTCAACAGTCCATTCTTTCTCAACTACATTTCCTTGTAAAGCTATATTTCACAAATGTGAATGATGCTTTACAGTCTACCATTTATTCACTAATTTTAGTGTTACTGGTCTTCTTTCTGTTCATCTCCACCTCCCAACACCAAACTCTGATTCATGTCCAAGATACTCCTGATTCTTCTAGTCAACTTCCTGTGTTTTTTTCGGTCTCTCAATCATTTTCATTTTGAACATTACTGTTAAAGTCTGTCTATGAGCTTTATTGTCATAAGAATGGAAGGCAGAGTCCCTTCTGTTTCCTGGCTCACTTTTTGTTGGATAAGCTTTTTTATTTCTTCCTTACCCTGTTCTACATCAAAAATGTCTTTGATCCTCTAGGAAAAAATATTCTGAAGACAGCTGGATACAGCAGCTTCAATGTTACGTCTGTCTCTCTACATTCCCTGATTGTCTAGGTAAATTTGCTTCTCTTCTACCTTGTATACAGTGAATAATAGTTTTCCACAACATTTCTGCTACCTCCAATTTTTAATATGTCCCCATTCTACCATAGGTTTCTCAGGATCAACTCTTTCTGCTGGTATGACTGCATATTCAGTAATACAAGTGTTGCTGCCTTCTCATGGCCAGGTTTGGAGCATAAACTCAATGTGCCCTTTCAATTAATAAATCCTGCAGTGGAATACCAATCCATTTGCTTATTTGTGCTTTCATAAAATTAATAGAGTCTGTTCTTTCCAGTTTCTCTGGTACAGTAGAAGATCTCAGGTTTTCTCTGCACTCTGTCTAACTACACCATTTTTGGCTCTTCTTGAGAGTCTCATGCTCAGCTAGCCTTTTCTACATTTCAGCCTCCGATTTTTGCAGCTTTATCAATAATCTGAACAGCTGTGGTGGTGCTGCGGTAGCGCTGTCGCCTCACAGTTAGACGTGCCCGTTTGATTCTCAGTTAGAGCGTCTTCTGTGTGGCGACATACGTGAACGGGCGTTCCTTCGTTGAAGGTTGTGCGTTAGGCCTGGAAAGCCAGCACGTAAAAACTCTACTGCCAATCATTAGCGGACCGGAGTTCCGTTGTGGCGACCCCTAACCGGGAAAAGCCGAAAGACACAAATCAATAATCTGAACAGCTAGTTAAAGCTTATTCTATTTTTTCAGCCTTTTGCTATTTGAGTTGACATATTCCTTCAACGTTTCATTTATTTGAATCACCTCCGAGTACATTTGATTTATTTTTTCCTCTAAATTACAGCAAGTCATCTCTTGTAGCAAAATGGAAGGTTCAATTGCTTTTTACTGAACAGCTGCAGATTCTTTCCAGCCAGTGTTTTCTCTTCACCTTTTCTGGATGATTTTCTTTCAGGTTCTCTAAACGTCTTCTTTGCTGGCATGCAGGCTGTTTACTTAATAACCAGTAAGTGAATTTTACTCAAGTTGACAATATCACTGGCTCTTATTTCTCAGTTTCTTTTTTTTTTTCACACAGTAATAGGTGAAATTAAACTGTTGATCCATCTGCAGTCATCTTGGAAGTTGTACACAACACAGTTCTGAGCTAGTTAGTTAGACCAGTGTTGTACAGCTGTACGTAGTAGGTTTCATTTGGTTAACAAATAAGAAAATAATATAAATGTAGCTAGTATGTGCACTGGAGTTGTTCTTTAATGAAACAGATTTGCAGATGGACTCTTAAATCCTAAATTGTGATTGTGGCCTTTGCCACTCTGTGCAGACAGCACAAAATTATCTACATCTTTCATAATACTATGCCAATAAAAACTTATCAGAACTCTAGCCTTTGTTTTGTCCATTCCCAAATGATCACCCAAAATGTGTCTGTGTGTCATTACAAGTGTTGCAACAGATTTCTGGAATAAATAACTGTCTCAATGTCTGTTTCTCCTCTCTTTGTCAATTCCACATGGTAGGTCTATTCTTAACTAGAAAGAAGTGTATGTAGTAGGCCTGTTTTTGGTTCCCCATCTACTTTCTCTCCATGTTCTCTCTAGTGTTACTTAGGACAGTGTCATCCAAATGAACCTTCTTGAAACTGACATGACTTACCTGAAGGTCAGCCAAATCAATATTTCCCTCAGTATCATGAGTTGAAGTGCAGACTGTGGCTTCTTGTCCTAGAGCTATAAATGCTGGAATTTCCCCTTCATCTGGTCCCCACATTATAAGTGGCAACTCCTGGAAATAATTTTCTTCCTATAGAGGTACAAGCCTTTTGTATTTCTTCCTCAGAGATAGTTTCATCAACTTGCACCTTACAGTTTTCCTTCTCTTTCTGGTTGGCTCTCTGCTTTAGTGGATTGTAGTCTCTATTCAGGTTCCCTTTTAACTTTGTTCGGTATGAGACCTCTGTCTATCACGTTTTCCAGTATCCCTTAATATAGTCTTATGAAGGGGGTTCTTTCTGCCAGTCTCTATGTTGATTTAACACCTTTAACTGATAAGAGCATTTTGGTAATACCAGCACTGCTTGTTAACAATACTAACCTCCTTCAATATTTTGATAGGAGTCTTTTGTCCAGATCAGCAGTGGATTAATCTAACATTTCTAACCTGAACAATATTTTGACTTCCTTTGTGTCTTCTAATCCCTTACTTTTTCTTTGCTGGGGCTGTGGACTTCTGGCAGTGTATGTGGCTGATCCTTTTCTCCTGGTCAAATGTGACATCATGAGACAAACTGGACACCATGGCTACAAAGAGTCAGGGTATTCCCTCTTGTCTCCACGTACATACGTACTTCAGTTTTTTGTTTACTAGTTGGTTTATGCTTGCAAATATACTGTGATTTCACTAATGTAGTTATGCTTCCTGAGTCCAAAAATCCTAATAATTCTTTCTTTTTTATTACAAGCACATATCATAAGCTTGGTGCTTACAGAACAATAGAAGGCAAATTCTACACTTGTAACAGTAACAGTTTACTATATACTTTCAGGCACACTTTGTTTAAGACTGTTGACTAGGATTACCAGTTTTTACATGTAAAGTATTACTGTCATTAACTGTAGAGTACCTGGCTCTATAGCATTTTCTACAGCATTTAAAACAAATTGGTTGATTTTTTTTCTAAAACTTACAGGAAAACATTCCACAAAAAACATATGTTGAACGGATGTGTAGTAGTCATGCTTCTGTATCACTCTATGTCTTTTGTGTAATTTTGTTAAGTGTTACACTACGCAATGGGTTAAAGGGGACTGTCACACTACTGTAATTTTATTTTTTCTGTTTACCTTTCTTGTTTCTTTAATGTACTCCGATAAATCAAGTTGTTTCTGCAAGTACTAAGTACTTAAAATTGTAGTACTGTCAACTTGTTGGCTTCATAGACTAGTGTCAATGTTTCATTTTTGCTAACTTATTCTGATGCAAATCAACAGTAAGCAGCATGGTTGCTGCTCTCAAGCAAGTGATGACAGCCCTTATAAGCAGGTATGTGGGCAGAGGCACATGTTGGAGGAGGCAACAGGATGCCCTTGTTGTTGCATAAGTGTTGACATTAGTCACCAGGATGGGGCTAGGGCTTACTAGAAATGCCTTGACACTTGCACCTGACATGATGCAAACTGCTGGGGGGGGCTGGTGTTGTGTTGCTCCCAGCCTTGGGACAGACCAGTACAATTGCTATAGGCCCAAGTCTGGGGTGGGGGTGGGGCTATGCCAGACAAACCTAGGCTAGGAGATGAGGGAATCTATCTCCAGCAGTTGATGAGAGGAAGGTGGGGGAGGGGACACAAAGCACCCTCATGGCTACCTGGATGATGATAACTCTGGATAGATATCTCCCTGTTCTGGCAATACATAGTATGGAGGAAAGAATGGGGTTAAGGTCAACTTAGGAAAGCCTGCGGTTGGCAGGCACCAGACCAAAATGTATAAAGGAAAAAAAGGTTTTAAAGTTGCTTGGGAATTCTGGTAGTTCTGTTAAGTCATCTGAGGCTCATAGCTAACACTTTAAAGATGTGCTAGGGCAGTTTTAGATGTGGTAGGGCAGTTTCAAGCAACTTCTTGGATGTCATACTGTCTGATCTTTAGACAACTTTCTTTTTTCTTTAATTACATACATTCATGACAGAAATGCTTCACTCATCAAACATGAGATGGTACTTATATTTCTGTACTATATAAACAAACTACTAACTGACATGTTGTTCCTGCAAAACCCCCCCCAACAGCAGACTAAGTGGAGAATAACAGTTCCACTACAGCTACACACATGCTTTAAAATATTTTACTAACCTCAGCAAGACACACTCAACATAAAAATGTAGGTAGTGACTAGCAGCAAAAATTACAAAAGGTGTTTTATGCACTGAGAGAGTTTCCTTTCATAGAAAAAAAAGATAATTTGATTTTTACAATCTACAGCTGAAAAAAATGAAAATAAAGAAATTAAAACACACTGAAATGTTTATATGTACTAAACTACACATAGCTAATTTTATATGGGGAAAAAGGCAACTCTGGGATAAGGGTAACTACACTGACGACTGGTGCTGCCTCACTGCAGGTTAGAGATTGCCTTCCCTAACAAGGATTGACATCAAAGTATAGGCCAGGGGTCTGCAAACTTCACTATCAAAAGAGCCATTTTGGCCCCTCTCCCACCAAATAAAATTTATGGAGCCACAAAATCTATTTGACCCCTAAAATGAAGATAACGCAGCGTATAAAGTTTTATATATAGTTATTATCCTAAATATAAAAGAACTAAGTTTATAAGAGCAATATTTAAAATCCATCCCTATTTTTGTTCCTTTGTTGGGATTGCTCGATCACTCTTAGTATGTGTGTGTGTGTGTGTGTGTGTGTGTGTGTGTGATCTCTCTCAACCTTTTAGAACAAGAAATCTGGACAAAGCCATAAATAGTGGGAAACAAAGGCCCAAAAAATAGAGACACTTTTTGAATATTGCTTTTTCAAACTTAGAAAATTGATAGATTAACATATTTTGCATTACCATGAACTTTCTGAAAGGTATGAAGTTTGAAACTCAAATGTCTGTCTATTTTTTCTGACTTCAGCCCTCAATGATTTGCCAGAAAACCACAATTTTATGAGAAACAGACCAAAAATATGAGGCAAAAGTCAGAACATTCTGCAAAAATCTGTGCAGTTGAGAGGTAACTGCATGGGTGTGTAAGTGTCTGTGTGTGTGGAAAATGCATGTTAACAGAAACCATGTTATTCTAGCAAGTTTCTAAGTTTATAAGAGCAATATTTAAAGTCCATCTCTCGATCGCTCTCAGTGTGTGTGTGTGTCTGTATACAGGGAGCCACTGCCGAGGGGTGGAAGAACCACATGTGGCTTCAGAGCCACAGGTTGCAGACCCCTGGTATAGGCAAAGAGAAAGAAATGGGGGGAGGGGTCCTAAATGAAAGACCAGCACTGGTAGAGTTTTTGTAGAATCTAGAACAGAAGCTGCCATTAAAAAAGGAATAATTAGTACAGCATATAAAATATTGCATGATAACTGTAAGAATCAATTAGAGGAGGTTAGAAAGGATTGGGAAGAGAGATTGGATAAGCAATTCACAAAGCAACAATGGGAGGATATATGCATATCTCCCAAATATGCAACAAAATCTAGAAGATTTAGAATTTTTGCTTGGAAATATTTACACAGATATTTTATAGCCCAAGTAGACTCCAGAAAAAAATTTCCTGGGCTAGATAGCAAATGTTGGATGTGTGACGGGTAAGAAAGAGGTAATTGGGAACATACTTTCTGGTAGTGTGGTGAGTTGCCGGACTTTAAGGATTCCTGTGGGATGCAGTGTCAGAGATGCTAGATGAATTAATTGGTGTGATGAGGGAGATGATTTTTCTGAGCTATGATACAGAATCGAAATTGCCTAGACATAGTAAGGCCTTGCTGTCTCTAATTATGGTGGCTGCCAAAAAAGCAATTACTAGAAAATGGAAATCAAAATCTAAACCAACTATATTAGAAGTAGTGAGTATAGTAATAGAGGTAAAACTAGAATTGAGATCTTTAGGAAAAGTTAAGAGCAAATTACATAGGAAAAAATGGGAACTGTGGGAACAATACATACAGATGAGGAATGAGGTTTAAAAGAAGGCAGGACTTAAATGAGCTATGTACTGTTTGACTGAAAATGATTGGGCAGATTATAAGTGATATATAATGTTTGCATCTGACAGTGTGTCAGTATAGTTCGTGATGTAAAATGCTTGAAACTAGGATTGTGTCAGTGTGGTTTGCTTTCATTTATATCAACGGATGACTGCTTATGTAGTAAGTGATGGTTTAATAAAGATGTTTCTTGTTTAAAAAAAGGGGGCAGGAATTGAATAATTTATGTAATGTTGCTTAGGTTTTATGATATATAGCAATATACATGAAGCATAATGTTTGTTAATTTTAACTTGTTAATATAGTTTGATTATTTTTATATAAATGTAAATGTGCCTGTGTCACAAGTGATAATTCAGTAAAGGTGTTAAAAAAAGACTTAATAAAGGTGTTAAAAAAGACTGGTGCTACCTTTTAATTACCTATCTTCTTCTTCTCCTTTCAACTGTCCAATACACCTGCAGCATGTCTTGGTAATATGGGAGGAAACCGGAGCACCCGGAGGAAACCCACATAAAAACAGGGAGGACATACAGACTCCACACAGAAGGCACCCCAGCCAAGAATCGAACTGGAGAACCTCCTGATGTGAGGCTTTTAACTAATTACACGTAGACAATAAATCAAAATGATTAAGAGGACTAAGTGCCTGAATCCCTCTATCCAAACATGGTTCCTGACCATATTTACCTTTTAAAAATGCACCTGACTGTATGTACTTGTATGTTAAGCAAACTATACAGTGCATCTTTGCTGCCATTTTTTTGTACAATTAATTATTCTTTACTAACCTAAGACAAAGTCTTCCAGGTCAGTTCTGAAATGTGGATCAAAACTCAGTTGAAGTAGTAACCAAAACAAATGAATGCACAAATAATAGATAAAAGCAACAGTCTTACTAAAATATACATGCTCAGTGTGTGTAGGCTTAACAGTTGCGCTTACCGAAAAAGATTTTCCACCTCTGTGACAAAGCTTTGCTTTACAGTGTTCCACTCCAGCTCTGAATCCTGTCAGAAGAAAAACAAAGACTGTATATAAAGGCTATGTGCATGCACCTGCATTTATTCTCTAGTTGCCTAAGCCACTCAACTCCAAAATGTACTGCAGTCTGAGATAAACATGCTTAATAGAACAACGTAAATGTTTAGCATCTAACTTACAAGCTACTCATCTAAATCTGCATAAAGGGAAGACAAACCAAAGAAAAATCCCTTAACAAGGGAAACAGAATGAATTACATGGATGTCACATGAAAGAATACTACTACTTTTATTAGCAGTAATAAAAAGTTAATGAAACTAATTTAAGAGATGCCATATTCTACAGAACTAGAATCAGTTCACAAAATATTATCAGATATGCTTCAAGAAGCCATTCAGAGGTTGTGTATTTATGCTCTTTTGAGTAAGGAATTAATGTACCTGTAGGGTCATAAATAGAAGGAGTAGTGATTCCATTTACTTTTTAGCAGTAGTGCGGACATCGTCAGAGACAACTGCAATAATATGATAACATCCAAACCTAAATGTTGTGTTGTGTCTTTCGGCTTTTCCCAGTTAGGGGTCGCCACAGCGGAACTCCGGTCTGCTAATGATTGGTAGTTGATTTTTACGTGCCGAGTTACCAGCCCTGACGCACAATCTTCAATGAAGGTACGCCCATTCACGCATCTCTCCACGCAGAAGACGCTCTATAAATGCACTCCTTAAAATAACACTAGGGTATCAAAGCTTCTCATAGGATCACAGGATGTTACTAGGTTATTGGCCCTGAGCCCCTTATAAGCCTAGCCAAGAGTTTAGCCCATGTATAGGCAAATCAGCACCTGTCAGCTACATTTTGGAAGCTTTGCTAGGCTTAAAAAGTGTGCAGTGCTTTACTTTGGTTCAGGAGTACCATCATTATTACTGATTATTTTTATTTATATATTAGCACTGTGTTTATTTGTAATTTGTTAACTGTATAAGTAATCTGGTCTGAAGACTCTTTTCAGTCATGATCCAAGCATGGCTCAGTAGGTGGTACCCTTGGCTTTGATGTTAGAACTTCAGAAGACTCTGGATCGTGTTCCCACTCTAGGTGCTTAGATAAATTTTTTTTCCAGTGCTGTGATTGCAGTGCAACATAAGGGAAGGGTGTACTATACTCTTGGGTATTCTGTCCTTTAGATGTGAATTTAAATTGAGCCCCCAAATCTGCCTGCGTCAATGGTTGCTCAGGTTACTAAACAAGATTCAAAGGCACTTACGGATTGAATTGTTTATTGCAAAAACTTTGTAAAGGGTCCAGTGGAACTTAGAGGTTGAATAATTGAATGTACGAAGCTTGTGTACAACAAAGACCATAACACTTATATTACAGTATATCTTCAACTCAAATAAAAGTATAATAAATCAATGATAAGGGTAATAGGTGCTGATTCAGGGCATACTTGTAAACGACACTCCTTGGGACAAGGGTTAACTTGGCTAGGCTTCTAAGGGCCCTAGGGCCATTATGCAGATAAAAACAAAACCGAAGCCCCAAAGGATATGGCTCACAGTTATAGAACAAAATATCCAAGTAGAAAAGCTGAGCCAAACCACCACGGCTGTAGTAAACACAACTTTATTACAAAAAGTACTGGAAATAATTAAGCGTTTTCACGATCACACTGACCGCTTCATCAGACTACTTTTACAAACTTCTTCATCTTATTTAAACACAAACTCATCCAATAAGCAGCTCAACTTAATTAAAATGCAATTAACCAATTAACAACATTACTAACTTCTTTTAAAACCTTCAGAATATTCACACTCCATGTGGCAGAAACCTTATTACATAAAAATCTAAAATAACATAAATATTTTGTTTAAAAATACAAAAAAGAATATGATGCTTTCTCCTATTACATTTAATGTCTACGTGCCCTTGCTTTGAGGAAGGGTTTTAATGAGACAGTTTTGTTGATCACTGGTGGTTTATCAGCATTCAGCTTATATGGTGGGGTTTGTTAGTAAAGAGGCAACTAAGGGTTATATGGGGGGGGTTATGTCAGTTGGGGATTAATTTACTTACTGTCAACCTCTGTCCATCAGAGACACAGGGGGTCCAGACAGGGGGATGAATTTGCAATTTCCCATCCAATGATCAAAGTTTCTTTTGAATAGGGTCATGGATGAACTCTTTTTCACGTAAACAGGGAACTTATTCCATAGTGCGGGGATCCTTTGAGACATGTATCGGTCCCTCCTACATGTTTTACTTATGTTTTAGACAAAGTTCAGGCCCTTGGCTCTAGTGTTTCTGGTGTTGTTTATTATGTGGATGTGCAACAGGTCCATCAAAGTTGGATCTGAGGATGCCTTAAATGCTAGGCACAGACTGCCTCTCAATAACCTAAGTACAGAGACAGGACCTTAAGGCAATCTATGCAGGGCAGGGTATGTACATCCTGGATTCACCTGGTGAGGAGCCTCTGAGGGAGTTGCAACTGTTGCAAGTGCCTGGTTAGTTACATGCCAAAGCAGGCACTGTACTCAATGATGGGTCTGATAAGTGCTGTGTAGAGCAGTACTATAATTTCCTTGGACCAGGATGTCATAACTTTGCTTATTAGTTAGACGACATAGAATGATTTTCTTACTATCATGGATATGAGTTAGTCAAATGCCAGATTACTGTCTACACATGTTCCCAGATCCCTATCAGGTCAACTCTTAGGGGTGTTTTATCGATGAAGTCATTAGCTTGAGTGGATGACTTCCCAAAGGGAAATAAAATGTATTTCTTTGTACAGGAGTTTAACCTGTGGCTTTCACACCAGTCATTTGTTTCTGTTAGACGTTCTTGTAGGATGTTGGTATCATTAGGGGGCATCTGTGCCCGTGCCCAATTTACACTCATCTGTGAACTTGGTGAGCCAGAGACCTTTGACATTAGCCTTGACTTCTGAGAGGTAGATGTCAAACAGGAGCGGACCCAACACAGAGCCCAGGTGTACTCTGCTGGTGAGAGGACTCTTGCAGGAGGTGGTCTCACAGGTTCTGAATTCTTTTGTCCTATCTGTGAGCCACCTCTGGAAGATGTAAATTCAGTAGTAGGAATTCAGACAGAATTAACATACGATACAGGGGAGAAGCTCAAGAAACAAGGAGAGACTGGGATTTTGGAGGCAGACTCTTAAGGAGAACAACAAAATAATACAGAGTACTATACTCATAAAATAGCAGGGTGTATTCCAAGAACTAAACCAGGATGAGACTGGAGAAAAAAGATGCTGCCGATATGGATGACTATGGTTAGGGATACAGACAATAGACAAGAGGGGGGCTGGAATTTATTGGAGAAACTGGCAAAGGAATCAAGGTATTGGGAGTAAATAACTAGAAAGGGAAAGGTAATAGAATGGGAGGAGACCAAGAATTTATTTGGACTGCAGGTTAGAGATTGCCTTTCCCTATCAAGGACTGATATCAGAGTATAGGCAAAATTATCACTTATGACATAGTTAATCATACATTTTTGAAAAAGTTAACAATCCATATTGACATAATCTTAGTTGCATGCATTATACATCAAAAACCATCCTGACATAATTTTAATTGCAAACATTATGCATCACTTATAATTTACCCAATCATTGTCAGTCAGACATTACATAGCTCATTCCAATCCTGCCTTCTTTTAACCCCCATTCCTCCCCATATGTATTGTTCCAACAATTCCCATTTTTTCCTATGTAATTTTCTCCCACCCTTTTCTAAATATCCCAATCCCAGTTGTTTTATCTCTGTTACTATATTTACTACTTCTAGTACAGTTGGTTTAGACTTTGATTTCCATTTTCTAGTAATTGCTTTTTTTGGCAGCCACCATATCCATATCTTTATGCATATGGATAGTAAGATACATGCAGTGAAAATGTTTTTATTCCCTTTAGTCTTGTATAAAGGTCAGGCAGCACACTTTTACCAATCAGAGGAGAAGTTGTGGACAACAATTAATACAGAATTGAAGGAATTTATCTGGAAGGGAAACAGGGCAAAATGTAAGTGAGATAAGGTGATCCTTCTTATAGAAGAAGGTGGTTTAGGTTTACCTGATTTGAATGGATAATTCAAAGTGACACAGTTAAGGCTCATATACTTAACACAAGAAGAAGATTATAATTCAAAGTAGAAAGCAGTGATGATCAAGCAAGGGGGAAGTTCAAGAAAGAGAGAGTGAGAAAGAGTGGGATTTTGGATGTCAACAGGGATGACTGCAAGTAGGGGTGAAGAAAATAGGCAAGAGGGGGTTGGAATTTACTGGAGAAACTTGACAAAGGAACTAAGATATTTGAAGCAAATAACTCAAGCAGGAAAGGAAATAAAGTGGGATGAGGCCAAGAAGACATCTGGATTGCAGGCTAGATACTGCCTTCCCTACCACGTTTTTTTTTAAACACCTTTATTGAATTATCACGTGTGACATAGGCACATTTACATTTACATAAAACTAATCAAACTGTATTAACAAGTTAAACTTAAACATTATACTTCATATATATTGCTATACATATATATATATATATATATATATATATATATATATATATATATATATATATATATATATATATATATATATATATCACATAACCTAAGCAACATTAAAAAAGGAGCAGGAATTGAATAACTTATATAAACAAAAGACATCTTTATTACACTGTCACTTGCGACATAAGCAATCATACATTTATATCAATGAAAACAAATCACACCAACACAATCTTATTTCTAAGCATTTTACATCACAAACCATACTGACACACTCCAAGTTGCAAACATTATACATCAGTCATAATCTTGCTTAACAGCAATCTTTCTAAACTTGCACCTATTGTCGAGGTAATCCCTTATTTTCTGCTTAGCATGCTGCAGTTGATCCTCTTCTTGTTCTGTGAGATTCCCCCTGTTGTGCAATGCTTTAACATTTGTCAGTCCCTCTAAACAATTCTTGTTACTTTCCCTACCAAGGCTTGATTTCAGCATACAGGCAAAGAGAATGGGATATTGGAATTTTAATGGAAAGACCAGCTGTGGTAGAGTTTTCAGTTGAATATAGAACAGAAGTAGATGTTTAAAAAGGGATCATTAGTAGTACATATAAAATATTTCATGACAGCTATAAGAACCAATCAGAGGAGATTAGAAAAGATTGGGATGAGAGAATGGAAAATCAATTTAAAAGAAAAGAATGGAAAGGCATATGTATGACTCCCAAGTATGCAATCAAGTCCAGAAGTTTTAGGATCTTTGCTTGGAAGTGTTTGCATCAGTATTTTATACAGCAAGCGGACTTCAATGAATTTTTCCTCAAGTAGAAAGCAAGTGTTGGAGGTATGATGGAGTAGAAAGAGGTAACTGTGAACATATGTTTTGGGAGTATAATTAGTTGGCAGATTTTAAAAATTCCCTCCAGACTTCTCTTTCAGAAATATTGGAGAAGCAAATGGCTGTAAGTATGGAAATAATTATTTTGAGCTGGGATACATGATCTGAATTGCCTTGACAAGGTAAAGCCTTATTAAATTCAATTATGTTGGCTGGGAAAAAAAAACTACTCGAAAATGTAAATCAAAGTCTACACCAGCTGTATCTGAAGTACTGAATATTATAAGAGAGATAAAAGAACTGAAATAGGGATTTTTAGAAAAGGGAAGAAGCAAATTATATAGAAGTAAATTAAAATTATAGGAAGAATACATATAAAATAATGTTCAGGAGGAGGAGGAGTGACGTTTAAGGGAAGCAGGAATTAATTTTTTTGTAATGTTAGACTGATGAAAGTAGCAAAGCAAATATGTATATATGATGTATATTGTATTTAAATGGAAAAATGTTAAAATGGTTTGTTTTCTTTTCTGTTAATGTATGTTTGCTTGTGTCTTAAGTGATAATTTAATAAATGTGTTTGAAAAAAATAAAAGAAGTGTGGAAGAACAGTGCTCTCAATCCATCAAGGAGGGACCTCTGGTTTGCTGCCTCTTTTATTTTAATTCCATTTCACGTTGTGTGTTAAGAGGAGCTTAATTCACCAACACCATGTGTGCTTTTTACCTCTGGTAGATCAACTTATACAATACAAATACACCTGTTATAATGAACTACAAGCACTATACTTGATGCATTCTAGGTTAGATAATGCCCAATAGTACCAAAATGGAGGAAAGGAGCCAAAGGATGGCAGAATCCTGGAAAACAAACTCTCAAAGGTATCCTGACATTTCATGTCCCGATGAAGGTAAATAATGCTTGATGAAGGTATACAACGAGGAACAACTGGCTGCAGGACAAACAGAAGCAATGAAGACATTTGATAAACAAGCGCTGAAGGCAGCCACTCCACTCCATTCCTGAAGTGGCCTCTAAATGTAGCACTTCCCAATGGAGAGGTGGGTGAATGATGTCAAAAAAATATAAATCACAAAAAGAGCCAGCAAAAAGGTGTAAATTCCCTATTTTAATCAGATAAAACCAAGTGATGTTGCATGACCAAGGTAGAGGGAAATATAAACCCTACTACCTGCCCCAAACCGGTTTCTGCCATAATAGCCTTCTTCAGTGAGAAAAAAACATGAACAACATAACATACATACATTTATATATACACCATGTGACTGTTCATTGGTCCATCATAAATGATCATTAAGTCCAGGTGGAAACAAAGCTCCTAGCTTAATAATCCATTTACGTTCTTTAAAATCAAGTATATTGTGACATCCTGATTTGTCCCTGCATTTCTCAACAATACAATCAATAACAATAAAATGAAAAAATGCAGTATTGGGGAGCATCTTAGTGATATTAAAAACAAACGTTCTACAAATGCTTTGTATAAACATGTGTGTAAACACAATACTGCATTTTTTCATTTTATTGTTATTGATTGTTTCCTCCTGGACTTAATGATTATTTATGATGGACCAATGAAAAGTCACATGGCGTATATATAAATGTATATATGTTATGTTGTTCATGTTTTTTTCCCACTGAAGAAGGCTATTACGGCTGAAACTGGTTTGGGGCAGGTCGTAGGGTTTATATTTCCGTCTACCTTGGTCATGCAATATCATTTGGTTTTATCTGATTAAAATAGGGAATTTACACCTTTTTGCTGGCTCTTTTTGTGATTTGTACTTGGGACTTTCTGAGCCGTGCAGTAGCCGTACATGCAACACGCAGTTATTTGGTTGTCTCTTCTCTCTGTTGCTGTTGGCGTTTGGTGGTTTCCCTTCATGGTTGTGGATCATAATCTGTTCATTGGTGGTTTTTATATTGGTGGATTCCTTCACCTGGTCCGTGGAAATCAACATTGTTCCAGGGTTGTTAGACAGTTAACAAGACTGTTATATTTTTTTGGTTCATCCCTGATTTGAAACTACATAAACATTTGTTTATATTATATCCGAACTACCCTTACTGACCGGCATTTGAGTTTTTTTCAACATCACTTGGATGGTTTTCCTTAGCTGGCTTGGACATTTTTGGGTCGTTAAGTGGATTTTATGCTTCACTTTTTCTGTATTGAATGTTTTTTCATCACACCCTGCATTGGGATCGTTGCAAGATGTTGGATGGCCTAATATGTAAACATTGATGGTTGAGTTTTCCCATCTTGTGTTTTTATAAAAAAACCTTTATTAACAGGATTGCTACAGCTGACTTTGTCGTATCGTTTACAGCAAGGGACATTGGTTTGAAGTTTTTTTGGATGTATTTGGATATTATTAAGTATATCCGTCTGCTTTTTCATTACATATGTTTGTAGGCCCTGTATGAAGTCAGTATGTATGTATTTTTTTTGGGTGTCACATTGTATGTCAGTTTATTATATGGACAAGTTTCATTCCAAATAAGCTTTCTAACTTGAGGATTGTGGTTTTAAATGTGTTGAGCTGTTTATGATGCCCATGAGTATATGTTATGCTTATTAGGCTAACTATTTCATGTACATGTTTGAGTCAAATAGCTCGGTTTTCCTTGGATACATTTGGGCTTACCAATTGGTCTAGGTTAATTGGGGGGGTCAGTTCAACATATACATATACCACATTTTTGGGACAGGTTATTCATTTTTATCTTGAACAGGCCATGCTGCACATCTTTTTAATTTAGTTATTTAGGGACTGTTATTCCATTTCACAATAGCTGACACAAGTATTCATTTACATACCATTTATTGGTTTAAGGGTTTAGACACATTCTTCCAGTCCCATATTTATGTATGGTTTCTGTATTTTTGTGTCGGCCATTAATGCCAAGAAATTCTTTTTTTATATTTTTCAGGCTGCGTTTTTGGTGTGTGTGTGTTTTTTTCTTGTTTTTTTTTCCAGTTCGTGGCTTTTGATTATAGTGGTATGCAGCATTGTGGTTATTTGGTTTTAAGGGAAGACAAATGCTTTTAGCATCACCACAAGGGCTAGCTACAGTATCGCTATTTCAAACTGATGGGAAGTCATTCCTCTGATTTGGAATTAATGAATGGCTGTTTCCATATCTAAAGCTATTGAATTAATTCTGGTTCGCTTATATATGGTTTATGTCTTAGTTTTTGATTATGATGACAGTGATACGCAGCATTGTGGATTTTTTGGTTCAATGGTGAATGAATACTAAAATATTACCACAAGGGCTAGCTATTGTATCACTATTGTGTTTTGATCGGTAGGTTTCCTTTTGAGTCAGAGCCAATGAATGTTGGCTTCTAATCACTTATAACTCACACCAATGAACACAATTTGTTTATCTATATGGTACATATGACTGACACACTATAGTTACTTTTTCATTTATTTGGGACCCGGTTTGTGTCTAACCTCTTCTTTTTTTTCTAAACAGTCTGTTTTGAACGCCCTAATTTAAGGGCTCTTGTGTCATTATTATTGTTGGTGGGTTTAACTGTTCCCTTTTCTTTCCTTTTACATTGTGTCATTGTTGTGCAATATGGCTTTGGTTCCATTAATCCGAGGTCTTGCTTCGGACATGGATGACCTGGCAGTTTTTGGGCTAGGCCCATCCAATAATGATAATCAATCAAGGGGTTTGGATCATGACCCTGATACACAATGTAAAAACATTTTTCTCAAGTTGGGTAAAAGTATGAACGGACTCCGAACAAATGTTTGGCATCTACACCTATTTAAGGCTTACCAACTCAAAAAGATTACTCCACGGGGTCTTAGGGTTAAGGTACAGCCCCTTGTGCATAATATTAATGAATCATGAATGGACCAAGATTCAACAATCTGCCTCTATGGGGTTTGTGGATGCCCTAGCGAGTTTTTATGAACGGGCTGTTAAACAAGGGATCAATGAGGTTGAAGCGTTATGTTTGGAGGCCAACAAATTTGAATCAACAGCGTCTTTTACCTCTTGTGCTAATCAGCTAACTGCTGAGTTACTCAAACCTGAACATAGTCTAAAGGAAAAGAAACTCAAGAAGTTTCAAAGAGATGTAGGAGATTACGAGAGTTCTAAACCTTTTGAAACACCCAGAAATGTTACTTTTATGTTTCCAGACAGGAAATTTTCTGTTCCTAAGAGAAAAAGACCCAAATCTATTTTAAAAAGGCATTCTGAGTAATTCAGTTATACATCAGGGGATGAGACGTCTTTTAACACTGAAGGGGAGGGAAACCATACAAACGCCTCACCTGATCCCAAGAGACGGAGTTTGTCACACCCTTTGGGGTCAGGCCTAGGCGACGAGGGGGGGGAGCACAAAAAGTACCAGACCAGTAGACAGCTTGGAGGGTCTGTTGAAACTAATGACTGAACATTAGTTAATTTTATGAATGTTCATAATATTTCATCTGTACACCTCTCTGAATTGGAAATTAAAGTTTTGAATAGAGGTCTTAATTTTGTCCCAGGCTTTTTTGTTCCAGAATATACCCTAGCATAGGATGTGGTAAATTTTGTCATTTGTTGAATCTCAAATTGTTTTTTTGAAAATGAAACTAATCAGGATGTTCATGACTTTAAATTTAAGAGATCAACTTTTAAACCACCTATGTCACATACAGTATCCATGTTCCAGGCTAACGTTCTTAAAGCTTTGCATTGTAACCTTAGGGAATTTCAGTATTCCTATAACAACCTTTCTAAGGATGAAGAACGATGTATTGAGAGTTTGAGGAACATTAAGGAGATTGTCATTATACCAGCAGATAAGGGTGGGGTGATAGTGGATCAGGATTGGGTTGATTATAAGGCTGAAGCTTTGAGGCAACTTGGTGATAGTAGATATTATAAGGCCATGCCCCTGGATCCAACTCATCACTTCAAGACCAAAATTGATTCTTTTTTGAGTAACGCCAGGGAAGAGGGCATTATCACCGACTTGGATAGGCATCAACTTACAGTTTTATCCTCGAGTAAGCAATATTTCTATTACCCAAAATACACAAGGATGCTAGATGTCCTCCTGGTAGACCTATAGTATCAGGGCGGGGATCCATCACTGAACCACTTTCTGAATATTTAAACACACTACTTAAAACCACTACTATCTATGGTACGGTCCCGAATTCAGGATACTACACAATTACTTGACATTATATCAGACATGCAATTGGAACCACATTGGTTAATGTGCACCTTGGATGTTACCTCTCTCTAGACAAATATCCCACATTGGGCGGGTTTACTGGCCTAGGAAGTTTGGCTGGGGAGATCAGGACTATACCAACCAGGTTTCAACACATTTTTAGTGTGTCTGGCTGAGCATGTCCTCACTAGTAATGTATTTTATTTTCAGGACCAATGCTTTTGGCAGGTCAAAGGTACAGCAATGGGTGCATCTTTTGCACCCATCTATGCATACCTGTTTATGGCCTATATTGAGGAGATATTTATCTATGACTCTAGTCATAATTGATATATTGAGGAAATAGATATTTGGAGATGATATCTTGGTGATTGTTGGCTGGTTTGGAGGTCGGATGACACTTATCTGCATGAGTTCATTGGTTATCTTAATGATAATAAAAGCGGAATTGAATTCAAAGTGAACTTCCATAGGTCAAATATTGTTTTTCTTGATGTTGAAGTCAATGGGAACCCCGATAATACCTTAGCTACACGGCTCTATAGGAAATTTCCCAAATATAATTAATTTTTGCATGCCACCAGCTTCCACCCCCAACATATCATCCGGAATATCCTCCAATCTCAGTTCCTCTGGGTCAAAAGGATCTTCTCTAGCCAGGACTCCTATGAGGATACCAGGGATGATTTAATACAACAATTTTGTGAGAGAGGCTACAAACCTGGGGTAGTTAGTACTGCTTGTCACTGGGCTTCTACCCAAGACAGAATCAAACTTCTCCAATATAAGGAGAAACCTAAGTGCCTTTCTAGTCAACTGGTCCGTTTAGTGACCACATATGGACGTAACGCACAGGGGTTCATGAACATCATTAACAGACACTGGAACATACTTTTGGCTGAGGACAGATTACACCCATTTCTGGATAACACATGTTCCTTTTCCTTTAGGAGAGGACATACATTAGGCTCCATCTTTAGTCATTATAAGAAGGTAGGACCTGGTCCATTGGTCTCCACTCAACGTACACTTACAGGTGACCCACTAATAGGCTGTATGCCTTGTGGACACTGTACTCATTGTTCTAAGGTTATTAAAACAAAGGAATTCAGTAGCCGGAATACATCTGTGGTTTTTGACATTAATTTCTGGGCTAATTGCAGTACAGAGTGGGTAATCTACTTAGCTACATGTTCATGCTCCCCATTTTAGGTGGGACAAACATCTAGACCTTTTCGTCTCAGAATTGGGGAGCATCTTAGTGATATTAAAAACAAACGTTCTACAAACGCTTTGTATAAACATGTGTGTAAACACAATATTGCATTTTTTCATTTTATTGTTATTGATTGTATTGTTGGAAAATGCAGGGACAAATCAGGATGGCACAATATACTTGATTTTAAAGAACGTAAATGGATTATTAAGCTAGGAGCTTTGTTTCCACCTGGACTTACTGATCATTTATGATGGACCAATAAACAGTCACATGGTGTATATATAAATGTATGTATGTTATGTTGTTCATGTTTTTTTCTCACTGAAGAAGGCTATTACAGCTGAAACCAGTTTGGGGCAGGTAGTAGGGTTTATATTTCCCTCTACCTTGGTCATGCAACATCACTTGGTTTTATCTGATTAAAATAGGGAATTTACACATTTTTGCTGTCTCTTTTTGTGATTTGTACTTGGGACTTTCTGAGCCTTGCAGTAGCCGTACGTGCAACACGCAGTCATTTGGTTGTCAACAAAATATGGCTAGCAATCTACTTAGAGAAAGGCTGCTTGGGAAAAGAAAATCAATCCTTCTCTCCCTGGAACAAAGATAATAAGCAGCTGTTCCATCTTTAGGTAACACCCAAGGCATTGATGTACATTGTGGAAAGAAGGACCCCCTTTTCCCTGTTTTGTTTTAGCTTCCATAAAAACTGGGAAACGAGTGAACAGAAATGATAGCTACTAGAAATAATGTCTTCCTAAAGAGGGACAGAAATGAAACATTCCCTTAAGGGACTGGTCACAGACTGCAAATTCTGACCTACACAATGACATGCAGTAAATAACACCCGCATTATACAGGTAAATGGGCCAACTAAAGATTTCCTACAGACGAACTGTAGAAGTTCTTAAAGGAAACTCACTACCTAACTGTTCAGGGACAATGGCAACTGCATGGAATGTATGACGTTCTAGGTTGACTTCCAGAAAAGGGTTAATATTTTTCCTCACATTTCAGTACTAAAAAAAATGCCATGCAGAGGCTTTTCCAAATTTGTGTGTGTGATTTTAGCTTACAATTACCATGCTTGCTGTTTCTTAAATGAAAGGATAAAAGGCACTTAAGGGAACTCAGTACCTAACTATCTGGTAACTCACTTATTCCAGAGACAGTGACAAATGCATGGAATGCAGGAGGTTCTGGGTTCATTTCCCAAACAAGGGTCAACATCTTCCTTTCATATTCCAGTAGTTAAAAATACAATGGCACACTGTGGCTTTTGTACATTTGTGTGTGTGCAGGAGGTTCTGGGTTCATTTCCCAAACAAGGGTCAACATCTTCCTTTCATATTCCAGTAGTTAAAAATACAATGGCACACTGTGGTTTTTATACATTTGTGTGTGTGTACGTGTATAATTTGAAGTTGAAATCACCTTACTGAGGATTTACTAACTGAAAGGAAAAAAAATTACCTGGGAAACTCAGTACTTAACTGCACAAAAGCTTCTTCTTAGCTCAGAAGTAATGAGAACCATACAGAATCATACCTCTCAACTGTACTCATTTTTGCAGAATGTTCAGATTTCCTCCTCATGTTTTTGACCCGTTTTTTATAAAATTTTGGTTTACTGGCAAATTAGTGGAAAATCATTAAAGATTGAAGTTAGAAAATAATGACAGACATTTGAGGTTCAGATTTCATACCCTTCAGAAAAATCATGGTAATGCAAAAACTGTTATTCTATCAACTTTCTAAGTTTATAAGAGCAATATTTAAAAATTGTCCCTCTTTTTGGGCTTTTGTCCCACTTTTATTTATGGCTTTGTCCAGATTTCTTGCTCCAAATGGTTGAAAGGTATGTGTAGAATGCAGAAGGTATTGGGTTCAGTTCCAGAAAATGTTCAATATTCTACTTTTATATTTCAATAGCACATAAAAAAAGAGTACTGCATGGAGACTCTTCAGCATCTGGGTGTGTGTGTGTGTGTGTGTGTGTGTGTGTGTGTGTGTGTGTGTATGCGCGCGCGTGTTTGCATGTCTAATTTGATCTGCAGGTTGACTGAGGAGTTATGGGCACTGTTCTGCCCAGACTGAGATCCTTTTCCACTAAGAGGCAGAGGCCAGCCAAATTGAAGACTTCATGTTAACCCAATGTTCTCCAAGATAAGTATCAGAAAATCAGGTGGAATTAGAGGTAACACATCAACAACTAAGCTCTGAGGTTGATCTAGTTGTCTCAACTGTGGGAACTATCCCTGGACAGTACTTGGAGGTTTTCTTGCACTGATGAGGTGCTCCAGGCCTGAAGGCATGTCCTTTTTTAGCCACCATGAGATAATTGGAAGTCATGTTTTTGTCATTCTTTCCTGAACTCTACTATGAGGTGTGTAATCAACAAGAAAGGCAGGAAGGCATACGCAAATCACCCCTGCTGTGACATCCCCATTGCCCTGCTGCTCCAAGCAGAAGAAAATATCAATGTTCTCTTGGGTGGAAAAAATATTTCAATCTAGGATGTCCCAAATCTGGAAGATTCAAGCTGAAAGGTTTGGTTCATAGCACCTGCCAGCTTGTTTACTTCCCTGAGGAAGTGAACCACTGAGAGAATGATCTATTTATGTGTTTCATTTTTTAACACAGTAAATCAAATGATCCTAAACCTTGGACCTTTTTCAGTCACAAATTATGTCAAATGGCAATAAGAAACACATACTAGTGCATTCGTAAAGAAGAACAAATTGTATAAGTACCCTGTAGTGGACTAGACATATGCACACTTATTAGCTCAACATTTCTTTTGTCCTTAGCAAGTATAAATTGCCTAATAAAATGAAAACGATAAAGAATACATTTACTAAGAAACAGAGCAAAAAGGAAAGTAAACTTACTGATTAAGATAACAACAACTATCCTCCAATATATTCTCTAACACTGCAAATTTTTACAGATTTTCAAAATTATATCAGCTTCATGAAATGAGTTCTTGAAATGCAAACAAGTAGCATAGCAAAGCTACTAGTACTCCTATACATACATTTACTTGTATATGTTTGTGTGTGTGTGTGTGTGTGTGTGTGTGTATGTATATACACATATACTGTTTGCAGATCCCATGTACAGCTGCACTTGTATTTATCTGCAAGTTCAGATTTTAGCAGTTTGAGAAATACTGGAAGGCAGTTACTATTTTGCACATTTTATGAGAAAGCTTTCCAGATGCTATGAGCAACTTTGCTAAATGCTTTCTCTGTGGCAGCCAAGGTAAATGGAGGTCTTTACAAATGGATGCCCTTCTGGTTTCTCAGACTGTAAATGGAATTTCTAATAAAGAGATTACTTTAAGGGGGATTGCATTAGTTTGAATATAAGGTTACTGCACAAGAAATTATCCCTGGACTCCACTATTATCTACTTAGTTTTCTGAAAGGTATCATGGCGATGCTAATGATTATGGTCCAGATGTATAAAATGTTTAGTACTTTATTCTCTGCAGTTTGCAGCATATCTGTATTGTCTGAAGAATAGAGTGCCTTAACAGGCAAAGCATATTCAAGTCTTGATAGTAGTTGTCAGCAATTGTCTGTCTAGCTTCTAAGGATAAAAGTTGAGATATTCTGTATAACATTGGTGACCCGTGGTGGTGGTGCTGCAGTAGCATTGTCGCCTCACAGTAAGACGCTGTCCGGTTTGATTCTCAGCTAGAGCGTCTTCTACGTGGAGACATGCATGAATGGGCGTACCTTCGTTGAAGGTTGTGCGTCAGGGCTGGTAACTCGGCACGTAAAAATCAACTACCAATCATTAGCGGACCGGAGTTCCACTGTGGCGACCCCTAACCGGGAAAAGCCGAAAGACTCAACATTTTCAGTTGGTTAAGGACTTTAGATTTACAGTGCTATGTGTTCTGTGAGGATCAGTGTTTGGTCTATGGTAATGCCCAGATACTTTTGAGTGATGGCACAAAGTATGAGAATATTATCCTGATCTTTATCTATCAATATTGTATTAGCTTGATTTGTATTTGTCCCAAACATCAAAGCTTTTAATTTGTTAGCATTAACAGCCTGTTTCTACATACCCAATTTGAAATAGCAGAGAAAAGGATACAAATGGAGAGATGATAAAATCAGCAAGAAAAAGAGAGTAGTAATGCTAGAACTTAATTCTTCATCAAATCTTTGTGAGTAACTTCACATAGTGGATGCTGTTTTCACAAAATCTCACCAAGACAACACAGACATACAGATTGTATCTTATATAACATAACATATATCATGGAAATAGGTAGGTTAAAAATAAAAAAGATAGCTGGGTGCACAAGTCTCAGTATAAAAAAGTAACCAGTCCTGGTATGCAGACTGGTGCCAGTACTGGACAAAATAGCCATTCCTACAATGGGGTTTGGCCATGGTCTTACGGGAAAATGGCCCTCTGGTTGCAGAAAGAAGTAGTAGTCCAAAAAAATACAAAAACTGAGAGGTCAAAAAAGAGCCATAAAGATGACAGAGTGGACTGCTGAGAATAAAGAAGAAATTACGTATTGTTATGCAAGAAGCCCAGAATTTCCAGAACAAAGATATTCAGAAGATTAAGAGAGAAAATAGAGGAAAGAAAATACTTACACAAGAAAAACTGTCAAATTTGCATTCATTAATACAACAGATCTAAATAAAACATTACATAGAAAAATAAACTTTTGGCCGCTTGGGAAAATAGGTGAAATAAGAGGTGCAAAATATAAAGAACAAAACTCAGAGTTTTTTGAAAGATATAAAAAGAAACATGGACATGGGAAAGCAAAAAAGATCTGATATGGTGCAATATTATGCAAAGGAGAAAGCAAAACTAATCAATACAAAAAACAGCTTCAAAGATACTTGAAGAGAAATACAGACAAAGGCACCCAGATATGGAAAATTTTCACAATATAAAAAATAAAAACACAAAGGGGACCACAGAAGAGAGGATTAGTAAGGTAGAAGTTATGCAAATAGAAGCTGAAGTTATGGAATACCTGTGAAGGAACAATTTAGTGTAAAAAATCCATCTCTGGTAAATGTCACAGCATGATGAAACAATGAGTCCAAAACCTATGGACAAACAGGTGGGATGGGAAGCACTTAATGACTTGCCACATGATGATGCTCTGAAGCCTTCAGTAGGCAGCCAGTACAAAAGTTGGAGTTGCAGAGCAAAGGAAGGAACAGAAAAGAGTGGCAACTCTGATGAGGTCAATGTTGGGGAGTGATGGGCCAATGAATTCCCACATAAAGGAGAAACAGATGATGCAGGATGCAGTTCAAGAGGATATGTCACAGGACGATGTTCTGGAACTTTTTGTAGAATGCCCACAGGAAACAAGAGCAAAGAACGTGCTCCCAGTTTAGAAGAAAATGAAAGGGAAGAGTTGCTTAATTTAATAGAGATGGACAGATATATTTAGATCAATGAACGAAACAGATTATAAAAGGTAAATAAAACCCAAATTTTAGAAGTCTGATAAAACAGATGAACACAGTAATCAAGACTATTAACAAAAACTTGTGTGATATAACAAAATTGAATAAGATATATTGCTGTGTAGTTAAATTAATAACAGATAAAGGCTTACCACAAAAAACATACAGCAATAAGGGAAAGGAAGGGAGAAAATAAAATGCCATCATGGTAGCACTGAATAAAGAAAACTATAAAGAAATTAAAACAAAACGTGACACTGTTAGAAGAATATATAAGAGGGAATACATCAACAAAAATACTTAGAAAACAGATGGGGTAAAAGCAAAGCACAGTATCAGAACATACCAGGCTCTATCGTACACTATTGCAAATAATAAAGATATCAGCACAGAGAGAAAAACATGACATGCAGATAAATATAAAGGAAAATGACAAAATAAGAAACTCATTGATGACCCCAAAAAATTTTACAGAGAACCTGGAAACAAAGCAAAAGGAACAGAACCATCACAAAAAAAAAAAAAAAGAAATAAGACATTTTGGAGAAATATTTTTGAAGGTCCTATGGAACATAAAGATGCTGAATGGACAGACAATTAAAAGAAACAGTAAGGAGTTCAAATGTACAGGATATGAGATGGGATGAAGTAACGACCAGAGAAATTAAAACAAAATTAAGAAAAGCTCCTAAATGGAAAACCACAGGCCAAGATGGAGTACCCAACTTCTGGCTAAAAGCATTAACATCTTTGTAAACAAAGATTTAGCCTTGAGTAAGAATTACTTATATACACATCTGGAAAAGACATCAACCCGGTTAACAACCAGAAAAATGATCTCCTCCTTAAGAGTGAGCCTGTAAGCCATCCTAAAAACTACAGACTAATAACTTACATTCTGACAATGTACAAACTATACACTGGAATTGATGCAGACAGAGTTTATAGTCATTTAGAAGAAAACTCAATAACGGCCAGAGAGCAAAAAGTTGACCAAAGAAAGGCACATGGAACAAAGGATCAATTGTTGTTAAATAAAGCCATAACAGAGAATTGTAAAAAGGGAGGAATCTAAGTATGGCATGGACAGATTACAAAAAGCATTTGACAGCATACCACATTCATGGATAAAGGAGTGCTTTCAGATGTACAAGATATATCCAGCACTAATCAATTACATTACAGTGACCATGAAACAGTGGTAAACCAAGTTGCAATTAAGCCAAGGCAAAGGGCAAATTATTATTATTATTACTATTATTATTATTATTATCATTATTATCACCATCATCATCATCATTATTTTAAAATATAAGACTGTAGACACTGAGCACAAACTAGAAGAACAAAACACCTATTCACAAATGGAATAGTCCTCAGGCTGAAGCAAGCAGTAGCACAATAACACAAGTAATGTTAATCTTCTGTAAAAATACTCCCAAGATAAAAAAGAAGATGAAACAGAATAATTCAAAGTTTATTTTCACACAGACAAGTGCTTTCCTTCCCGAATGGAAATTTCATCAGATGAAATTTCACCAAATCGGTGTTTCTTTTATAGTAAAACACCCCCCTGACATCATTCTAAAACCACACCTCCAGTTTCATTCTGAAAAACTATTAACGAATAGCCCACCCTACAACTTATAAATCATACATAAAAAATCTTATATATGATTATACATAAATAAATATATACAAACATACACACACATACACCCCCACACACACACACACGCACATATATATATATAAATATATATATCTTTATATATATATATATATATATATATATATATATATATATATATGTATCTTTTCATAAAACTATGTATATAATTCAGTGTGTAAAATTCAATAAAATTCAGTGTATGTAAAAACTGGGAATCAAACCCAGGACCTTTTGCATATTAGGCAGATGTAATTAACACTACACTACAGAACCTTCAAAGTATGCAATTCCTTCTACCTTTGCATTGCTTTCAGCTTTAAAATGCTACTAATCAACACCTGTTCATTTAACCCTGGCTAACACATAGCATTCAAACGTGATTGCCATATAAGCTCATATTTTTCTAACAATAAGGTCCAGAGTCCTTTCTTTTCATTTAAAAGTACAGATTCCAGGAAAAAAAAAACTTGAAACTATGTGTATCATTGCTTATACAATGCTTAGCCAAGGCATCTGTCTCCTTTTTCAGTTTAATTTCTCTTAGATGTTCATATATGCTTGTTTTTTCCAACATAAAAACATGGATATTGGCAGCAAAGAGCACAGTATACTACCTTTCTGTCATACAAGAATATTTCCCATCAAACTTCAGTTCATGCCCATTGACTATAACTACATCAGTTTCAAGAATATATGGACACTGTGGGCAAAATCCACATTTTTTCATACACCCACTTGGTCTTTCTTTTATGTGTCTCTCTATCCAGTCTCTCAAACTTATTCCTTTTCCATATACAAAGTCCCTAATATTCTTAGCCATTTTCAAAACTTGCCAGTTTTTCATAAGTATACCACAAATCTGCTTACTATTTACACAAAATGTAGTGGTAAATGAGGTAGTAAACACACTACCATGGTTTTGTGGGTTTACTATCTCAACACCCCTCCCTTCCGTCTTAAACAACATACTATTAATACTATTAATACTTGGTATATGTGTTAAACACTCCTCAGTTCTTATCACATTATTCAACATGTCTCTCTAATGACTGAAGCAAAGTGCCCCCTTTCCCTTTTATTCAACACCTCCAGCATCGCTTCATTTATTACATAAATAAAATAACCTTGTCTTAAAAACATACTTTTGAAATTATCGCATTCATCTAGAAATAACTCCATTGTAGATACTTTCTTAGCCGCCCTTACAAATTGTCCCTTTATAACTGCTCATTTTTGTTTAAAAGGGTGGGCACTACAAACATGGAACAAAGCATTTGAGTATGTCTCCTTTCTAAATATTTTGGATACAAATCTCTTGTTTACTCATTTTTAAAAAGATGTACACCTAAAAATGAAATTTCATCCAGCCCCACAGAATGGGTGAATTTCAAAAAAGACACGGTCTCATTAATATAGTTCAAAAAACTCAAAATCTCATCCACTGGACAGCCCCATAAAAGGAATATATCATCCAGAAAGCGTGTGTAGAGGTGACAATAATTAAAATACTTTGAATTCACTAAATATTTTCTCTCCCAATATAGCATAACAATATTTGCATATATACTACCACAGGGGGAACCCATAGCCACGTCTCTTTTCTGCACATACAATTATTTCTCCGATAAAATAAAATTACTAGTTAACACTATTTCCAACAATTGTACCAAACACATTTACTTGTAATTGTGGGACACCTTTCTCTATAAGAAAATCACAAAACCAATTTACAGAGACATCATGTGGGATAATAGACTATAAATCTTTAATGTTAATTGTGATAAATACAAAGTCTTCCTGGAAGGTAGTCCCATCAATTTTATTTAGAAAATCCCATGAATCTCTACATATTGCGAGTTCCCTCATCACCAAGTCTTTCAACTTCAAAAAAATCAATAAATTTGGATATTGGGTACGTTACTGAACCCCTCGCATCTACAACTGGACACATGGGTGCTTGAAACACATTTTTATGCAATTTAGGGAGACCAAAAATTGCTGGTATTCTGGGAAAAGGTGCATCCATATAATTCAATTCAGAAATAGAAATGCTCCCATCTATAAATAAATCACGAAGTGTCCCTTTTATGGTCCTATAAGCCCCATTTAACTGATTTAGTGAACTATGCTCATATGTCTCTGTAGAGAGAATTTCCCTAATTTTTCCTTCATAATTCTCAGCTAGAGCGTCTTCTGTCAGGAGACATGCGTGAATGGGCATACCTTCGTTGAAGGTTGTGCGTCAGGGCTGGCAACTCGGCACATAAAAATCTACTGCCAATCATTAGCGGACCGGAGTTCCGCTGTGGCGACCCCTAACTGGGAAAAAGCTGAAAGACACAACAGCAACAATCACTTTTATTTATAACTACAAGTCCACCCCCTTTACTGGGCTTCATTATCCTAATGGCATTATTAGCACTTAGCCTTTTCAGTTCCTCTGTTTCAAAGAAAGTCATATAATTTCTCATCAGGTTATTATGTATATTTATATATCATAAATCTAGTTCACACAATTTCTCAAATAATTTAATTGTGCATGAAGTTGGGGATTATAGCTACTTGAAATGTCTAGGGGTTTATCTGCCACTTCGACTTCACAAAATAATAATTTAAAATTCAACTTTCTCACAAATAATTTAAGATCTAGCAGGACATTAGGTAAATCTATCTTTCTGTTTGGGAAAAAAGTTAAACCCTTTGTAAATACATCACAACAGGTTTAATCGTCAGCCACAGAGGAAAAATTATATACTTTAAATCATTCTCACTATTCACAATTACATTAGCCGGTGGCAGACCATATGCACCAGAATCCGGCAGAATTATTTTAAAATACCTATAATCATCACTTGTGACGTAGGCAAATTAACATTTATATAAAAGTAATAAAACCATATTAACAAGTTCACATTTACACACATTATACATCACATACAATCTTCTATACAAAAAAACAAACAAACAAAAAAAAAACAATCCAACATTACATAAATCATTCAATTCCTGTCTGCTCTTTCCTCCTCAAAAACATTTTTCTGCATGCATCATTCCCACAATTTTCATTTTTTTATGAAATTTGCTCCTATCCTTTTCTAAAAATCCCACTTCCTGTTCTTCTGTTTCTATTACAACTTTCACGACTTCAAGTATAGTTGGTTTAGTCTTTGATTTCCACTTTCTAGTAATTGTTTGTTTGGCAGCCACCAGAATTAAACTTAGCAATGACTTGCAATGTCTAGGCAATTCAGATCCAGTATCCTAGCTTAAAAAAACTACCTATGCAAACACTTCCAAGCACAAATCCTTAATTTTCTAGACTTTGTTGCATATTTCAGAACATACTTATGTCCTCAATTGTTTCTTTGTGAATTGCTTATCCAATCTTTTCTGAGCTCCTCTAATTGATTCCTATAGTTATTATGCAATATTTTATATGTCATACTACTTAAGCCCTTTTATAACAGCTTCTATTCTAAATTCAGCTAAAAACTTGACCAGTGCAGGCCTTTCACTTAGGATTCCCCTATCTCTTTCACTTTGCCTATACTCTGACATCAATCCCTGATAGAGAAGGCAATCTCTAGCCTGCAGACCAAATGTCTTCTTGGCCTCTTCCCATTCTTTTACCTTTCTCTCTCTAATTATTTGTTGTAATACCTTGGTTCCTTTGCTAGCTTCCTCCAGTAAATTCCAGCCCCTCCTGCCTATTCTCTGTATCCCTAATTGCTGTCATCCCTATCAGCAGAATCCCCTTTCTCCATTCCAGAGCTGGTGTAGTTCTTAGTATACTTTCTGCTACTTCATGAATATAATCTGTATGACTGTTGTTATTCCCTTATGGATCTGCACCTAAAATCCCATTCTTTCCTTATTTCTTGAACCCCCCCCACTTCATCATCATCCCTTTCCACTTTGAACTGTAGCTTTCTGATTGTGTAATGCCAAGAGACTTAACTGTACACCTTTAAATATCTTTGAAATCAGGTAACCCTAAACCTCATTGTTCTACTGGAAGGATCTGCTTATCCCACTTGACTCTCAAACTCTTCCTCTCCCAAATAAAATCCTTCAATTATTTAATAATTGCAAACAACAACTTCTCCTCTGGTTGCTAAAAATATGACTGACTGATGTATAAAACTAAAAGGACTAAAAATGTTTTTAATGCTTGTATCTTGATATCCGTAGGCAAAAGCTTCTAATTTCTATTTTTATATTATCTTTTTAGTTTCTTACCACATATCCTTAGCTGCAATAACAGTGTCCTTTTTTTAACCCATACTCTTAAACACTTCATTTTATCATGTCTTCATAAATATCGGTATTGCTGAACCAGTTCATGTGTGGGTACATAGAGTTGACAGTGATAGCCTTTGTTTTAGCTTCATTAATTTTAGATTCTAAAAAACTCGGAACTGTCTAAAATCGTTCTACAATACTGAGACATCCTTTTTTTGTTCTATCAGGTATGAAATAATATCATCAGTAAATAAAGTCAACTTTTCTTGAATACCATACCAATTATACTCTTGAATTTCTGAGTCTTTCATTTTTCTTTGCCAATGTTTCTAAATATAATGCAAATAACAATGTGGAAAGAATACAACCCTACCTGGTTCCTCTGCTCAGATGCAACTTATCAGAGGGGAACTCTCCCACTTTGATTTTGCCTCCAATCCCTCGTATATCTTCAAACTTAATGTTATTATTATATCAGGAAATGCAAATTACTCCTTTGCCCTACTTATAAAATCCTAGTTTACTCTATCAAATACTTTCTCTGCATCAAGATCCACCAACAACAGCAGTATTTTCTTACATTCTGCTTCTCTCTGGATCATCGTTCTGTTAATGTTGTCAAATGTTTGCCTTCCCTCCACAAAACCACATTGGTCCATATATTTCAGTTTTGGCATCACCTTTGCCATTCTTTTAGCCATTACAGATATAAATACTTTGTAACAGTGGTTTAAAATTGAAATGGGCCTATATGATGCTGGTACTGTCTTGAGGTATTACAGCTACCGCAAGTTTTTTTCCAGGATGTTGGGGCTTCTCCTCCTTTTAAAATACTGTTAAAAGGAGGGGGCCGGGGCAGATGTGTGCCTGGCTGAACTTACTATACTTCACTCACTCCCCTTCAACCAAGTCATACCTCATAAGCCTCTTCAACCTTCTAATCCACTCCTTTCTTTAATGTTTCTTATTACCTTTCCATATCCACTTTCTCTCTGCAGACCTTTCTTATACCTCTTTTTCCCTACTCACTTAAGCTACCTGAAGACACCCTACCCTGGACTCTTCTTATAATCTAGTTTCCCTCCATCCTTACTTGATTCTATAACACTAATACGAATACTCTCTCTTATACTAAGACATCATTCAATTTCCTCTCACCATATTTAATCATGTAATCTCTAACATCTTTCTTAAATACGTTATTAGAATTGTCCCAGGTCTCATTTAATGCATACTAATCTGTGTAACAAATAATATTAGTAATGAGTTTTCATCACATATTTTCTACAACTCATGTTATTTTTTCATTGCACCTCTATGAAACATACGTTCTACTTTTTTTTCTCATTACGTTTTTTCACATCTGTGTTTTCTAGTGTTACATGATATTTGGTTGATTGAAATATCTGTAACTGATTTTTGACAGATTATGATGTGGAGCTTTTCTCCCCAGGCCTCTGCTGAAAATGGGCACTTTTTGGCCCAGTCAGGCTTTATTTTTTCATTTGACATTTGTTTACCAGTAAACAAAACCTTTCAGATTGTTATCACTGCTTTCCTACTAGTTTCCAAACTTCCACCAGAATACCATCTATTCCCAGAGAATTTCTAGTAGATCGGTTATACAGCACCATATTTATCTCATCTCCTCGTATCTTAACTGTTATTTTTTTTAAATAAGAAACATCTTTATTAAATTATCATGCATGACAAAGGCAATCATATATTTATATAAATAAAAACAAACCATACTGACATAAAAATATTAGTTGCAAACATTTTAAATCACTTATAATCTACCCAGTCATTGTCAGTCAAATATTACATTGCTCATTCAAATCCTGCCTTTATTTAAACCTCATTTCTCCTCTGCATGTATTATTCCCACAATTCCCATTTTTTCTATGTAATTTGCTCCTACCCTTTTCTAAAGATCCCAATTCTAATAGTTTTATCACTGTTACTATATTCACTTCTTCTAGTACAGTTGGCTTAGATTTTGATTTCCATTTCCTAGTAATTGCTTTTTTTGGCAGCCAACATAATTAGACTCAGAAAGGCCTTACTATGGAAATTCTGATTCTGTATCACAGTTCAAAAAAATAATTTCCTTAGCAACAGCAATTTGCTCACCCAGTATCTCTGACAGAGTAGTCTGCAGGGAATCTCTGAAGTCTGCAAACTAATTAAACTACCACAAAATATGTTCCAATAACTTCTTTCTTCCCCATTACACTTCCAACATTTGCTGTACACCTGAGGAAAAACATTTTTGAAATATACTTGGGGTACAAAAATACCTATGTAAACACTTCCAAAGATCGTAAATCTTCTAGACTTTGTTGCATATTTGGGAGACATACATATATCTCCACATTGCTTCTTTGTGAACTGCTTATCCAATCTCTATTCCAAATCCTTTCTAACCTCCTCTAAATGATTCTTATAGTTATCATGCAATATTTTGTATGCTCTACTAATAATTCCTCTTTTAACAGCAGCTTCTGTTCTAGATTCTACTAAAACTCTACCAGTGCTGGTCTTTTGCTTAGCATCTCCCTATTTCTTTCTTTTTGCCTATACTCTGATATCAATCCTTGATGGGGAAGGCAATCTCTAGCCTGCAGTCCAAATAAATTACTGGCCTCTTACCTTTCCCTCTCTAATTATTTAATCCCAACACCTTGGTTCTTTTGCCAGTTTTCTCCAAAAAATTCCTTCCCCCTTTTGCCTATTGTCTATGTCCCTAATTGCAGTCATCCCTATCGGCAGAATCTCCTTTATCCATTCCCATGTTGGTTTAGTTCTTAGAATACCTTCTACTACTTTATGAATATAATATTCTGTATGGTTATTGTTTTTCTCCTTAAGGATCTGCATCCAAAAGTCAAGTCTCTCCTTGTTTATTCAACTTCTGCCCCATTTCATCATTATCCCTTTCCACTTTGAATTATAAGTTTCTGTTTGTGCTATATGTAAGAGCCTTAACGATGTAGCTCTGAAATACCCCTTTAAATTGGGTAATCCCAAACTGCCTTGGTTCCCCTGGAGGAATCAGCTTATCTCACTTAACTCTTGTCATGTTCCCCTTCCAGACAATATCCTTCATCTCTTTGTGAAATGCTATCCACAACTTCTCCTCTGGTTGATTAAAATATGCCTGACCTGTGTATAAAACTAAAGGGACTAAACAACATTTTTACTGCTTGCATTTTGCTACCCATAGCCAAATAACAGAGCCTCCAGTTTCTCAGTTTTTGTACTAGCTTTTGTCTTCCCACATATCCTTCACTGCTACACCAGAATCTTTTTTAAACCATATTCCTAAGTATTTCATTTTATCATGTCTCCTTAAATATGGCCATTGCTGAGCCACATAATTTACAGCTACTGCTTTTGTTTTAGCTTCTTTAAATTTGGATCCTGAAAATACCTGAAATTGCCTTAAAATGTTCCACAACACTGAAATGTCCTTTTTCTCGGTTTATCGGGTATAAAGTAATATCACCTGCAAACAGAGCAAGCATTTCTTGACTACCATACCAATTATATCCTTGAATTTCTGAGTCCCTTATTTTCTTTGCCAATGGTTTTAATTATAATGCAAATAACAAGGAGGAAACAAGGTCATCCCTGCCTGGTTCCTCTGCTCAAACAGAAATCGTCAGAGCGCAACCCACCCACATTAATTTTCGCCTCTGATCCCTCATATATTCTCCTAATCAACCTTATAATTTTATTAGGGAATGCAAATGCTTCCATTGCCCTGATCATAAACTCCCAGCTTACTCTGTCAAATACTTTATCTGCTTCAAGATGCACCAACAATGGTGGTATTTTCTTACATTCTGCTTCCCTCTGAATCATGACTATTCTGTTTATGTTATAAAATGTTTGCCTCCCCTACACAAAACCACACTGATCCATATCTATCAATTTTGGCATCACATTTGCCTTTATTTTAGTCATTATACACAAACATTTTATAATCATGGTTTAGGACTGAAATGGGCCCATATGAAGATATATCTGACAGGTCTTTACCCTCTTTAGGTATTACAGCCACCACTGCTTTCTTCCAGGATGTTGTTGCTTTTCCTCCTCTTACAATACTGCTAAACAAAACCTTCCAGATCTTTATCAGTTTTTTCCCCTCCTAGCTTCCATACTCCCACAGGAATACCATCTATTTTATTTATTTATTAATTATTTATTTTACATTTGTTGACCGGGAATAGTCTGACTGAGCTGCAATTAGCCTTTTTTTCAGCAGAGGCCCAGGGAGAAAAGCTCTAGAGAACTATTATAAACTACAGTAATACATTCATTAGACAATACAGTAAAACAGTTATAGAGGCAAATTCAAAAAATGTGTGACAGAGATGCTTTAGCTGGTCTTTACAACATTTGTACAATTCTTAAATAATTACAAGTCAATTAGTAATACAGTCGATGTGGAAAAAAAGACATTCATACAGTATAGGTATTTCTTCAGTGCAAACATATGATGCTGTCAGATCTAGTTTATAAGAGGATGTATATAAAGGAGAGAGATTATACTAACATATTAGGAGTCAGGGTTTGCAAAAGTACAGGTAAGCAGACTGGGAGGGATAGAGGTGCTGAGACAGTAAGAGAGTAATAATAAAAAGTTAGTAGAAGTGGTCAGACAGTAAACAAGGTGGGGAGGAAACAGTTCATGGTGGATGAGTACAGTGGCAGGGCCAGAGTGTTTTTAAGTGTTCTTTGGCGGCAACTTTGAATTGTTTAGGTCGAATTAGTAGTCTAATTTGGAGTGGAAGCTTGTTCCAAGCTATGGTAGGATGGTAACTATATCGGTTACATCCCATTTTTGTCTTAGGATTATAGATAAGTAGTAAGTCTTGGTCCGAGCTGTGCAGTAATCTAGTTGGAGAATAGTTGGATATGGAGGAGGACAGGTTAGGGCAGAAGAGAGGTTGAAATATAATGTAAAATTTGGAATTGAGAGAGAAGGAGCAGGTCAGGTAGTTCCAGCCGGTTTAAGTGAGACACAGTGATGAGTTCCTGTGGACTTTCCTGTGGATTGGTTATACATCACCATTTTTATCTCATCTCCTCCTATCCTGTTAGTAAATGAGCCTCATCTGCCTCTAACGTTGTCATATTTAATTCTTCCATAAACATTTCCCTTTGTACCTTTTCTTGATTTCTATATTTCTCAGCTTTATGCAGACTTTCATAAAACTTCTGAAATATTTCTAAGTTTGGTGACAACCCTTTCTACTTTCTATTGAAATTGTCAATTGTTGAGCCTGATCTACCTCTAACCTTGGCATATTTAAGTAGTCTAACACAAATATTTCCATTTGCGCTTTTTCTTGATTTCCCTACTTCTCTGCTTTATACAAATTTTCATAAAACTTCTGAAATATTTCTAAGTTTGGTGACAACCCTTTCTACTTTCTATTGAAATTGTCAATTGTTGAGCCTGATCTACCTCTAACCTTGGCATATTTAAGTAGTCTAACACAAATATTTCCATTTGCGCTTTTTCTTGATTTCCCTACTTCTCTGCTTTATACAAATTTTCATAAAATTTCTGAAATATCTCTAATACATCTACAGAATCTCTAGTGACTTTGGTAACAACCCTTTCTACTTTCTGTTCTCTAAGTTGTTGTGCAACAGTTTGAGTGATCTGGAGTTATTTATCAAAACAGTTGCTTAACAGCAATCTTTCCAAACTCATGCACATTATTCAGGTACTTCCTTATTTTCTCTTTAGCATTCTGCAGTTGTGCCTCTTCTAGTTCTGTGAGATTCTAATAAAACACTTAAGGTGTGTAAACACAACCAACAGAAAGGAAGCCACCAATGAACTCAAAAACTATAAAGCTTTAATAAACTAAATTAAATACTGAGCACTTTCATCTTTATAATCAAAGACTTTTACATTATGACAGTCAAAAGAAGTAAAATTCTTTTAAACAATAAAAAAACAGTTACAATGTTCAAATAATTAACTCTAATGAAAGATAGTAAAAAATTAATGCTAATGAAGGCTTATAAAACTTAAAGCCAAACAGATAAAACCATTCCTAGGAAAAACTAACACTAGTAAATGCAATTAAATTTAAAAGTTGGCACAAAAAAGCTTATCTACCAAACCCAGAAAAACAATGAAAATACATGCATAAAATAAGCAACATGGATTCATTAAAACCATGACTGTAATATATAATCATCCTGTTCAAATTTTTTTCATATCAAATTATGCCAGTTCTAACCCTTAAAATACTTAAAATAGAAGTGGTATCATTTATATCTGGTGTTTGTGAGGCATTGAGCCTCAACTACTAACTTAGCTCTTTACATTCTAATATAGTTTCAATATCCCCACATAACAGTGTCCCCAGAACCCTATTGAAGACAAAAAAGTAAACTTTAAAATGGAAACAAGCACAAGAATGCTTAAATAATGCATTAGTGGTTTTCATCCTATTAATTTCACAGATATGTTCCCTTATCCTATCTCTCAATCTTCTATTGGTTTTATCAATATAGAACACATTACAGAAGCTGCACAAAGCTAAATACACTAAATGTGTTCATAGGTAGGTACTAGGCTATTGGCCCAAGGGCCTAAGTAAGCCTAGCCAACAAAGTTCCCTGGCTTACACCACCCAAGAAAGTTAATTTCCTGTGCTCCTGTTGAGCAGAGCCACAGAAGTGATCCCCAAGGTGTATTTCCTATTTCCCAACCACTCATCAAGATTTTTCTTGAAGAGTGCTAATGAGGAACTTTGCTTGACTTAGATGGGTAGCTTGTTTCAGAGTATAGGAAGTCTCTGGGACAGGCATCTATCCCTCCAGCATGTCCTGTTTATTGTGGTGACAAGGTTTAGGTCCATAGAGCGTGTAGCTCGGAGGGATTGGGATTTCTTTAGGTGTAGCATGTTCAACAGCTCTGGGTTTAACATAGCTTTATATGTTAGGCAGAGATCTCCTCCAATTAGGCAATATGCTACAGAGTAAAGCTGGAGTTTTCTGAGACGGTCAGTGTAGGGCATCTGTTTGAGGCCAGTAATCCTCTTTGTGAGGTACTTCTGTGGCTTTTCCAGCTGCTGCAGATGTCTTGTGAGGTACATTCCAAAAGGGGCTTTGTACTCTGTAATGGGTCTAATGAGTGCTGAGTAGAGGGGAACAATTACCTCTTTTTTTCTGGATGAGAACGCTTTTGTGATGAGGTGTGCCACATAGAAGGATTTCTTGACTACTGTGGCGATGTGATTACCAAAGGAGAGACTACTGTTCACCTGGGTCCCAAGGTCTCTTATCACACATTCAGCCTTAAGTAGACTACCATTCATGTGGTATTTCATGGGTACAGAGTTTTTACCAAAGGCATTGAGCTTGAGGCCATGCCTCTGACACCAGGAATCTGTCTCAGTGAGGCCCCTCTATAGGATGTCCGCATCATTTGGGGACTCGACTATGGCTCCTAGTTTGCAGTTATCTGTGAACTTCATTAGCCAGAGGCCTTCTGTGTTAGCCTGTACTTCAGAGAAGTAGATACCAAACAGGAGAGGTCTCAGGACTGAACCCTGTGGTACTTCACTTGTCACTGGTTTAAAGTCAGATTTGGAGTCTGCAACTTTCACAGTGTGGGTTCTGTCAGTGAGCCAGTTAGCAACCCATCTTGTGATGTACAGATTTATTGCTAGTTCAGTGAGTTTAGCAATAATTCCAGAATGGGGGATGGTGTTCAAAGCCTTGGTGAGGTCAAGATAGGCTGTGTGAACCGTCTTACCATCGTCTACGGCTTTGGAGACTGCCTCAAAGAAGTCGATCAGGTTCAGAAGGCATGATCTGCCTTTCACAAACCTGAACTGGGTGGGGTCCAGAGTTTGGAGGTTACCAATGTCTTTGTTTATGAGTTCCATGATGATACGTTCCATGGCCTTGCAGACCAGGCTTGTCAGGCTAATAGGGTGATAGTTCCCAGGATCAGTGGTGGCTCCCCCTTTGTGGAGTGGGATAAATGTTGCTGTGTGCAATTCAGTGGGCACAAAGCCTAACGTGAGACTATGATTGAACATGGTGCTTAGGTGGGGAGCCAGTTTGTTCTGAAGTTCGTGTAAAACACAGCCTGGGATGTTGTCTGGTCCCATGGATGCTGTGTTTTTGGTTTTAGAGAGTGCAGCTTTTACCTGCATAGATGTGATTACAGGGACTATGCATTCTTCCTGTATAGATATGGGCCCTTCAGAGGGTGAGAGGTGGGTAAAGTTAGCACTGAACATATCTGCCAGGATGTTGGCAATATTAGTTGGTTCTGTAATTTTCATGCCGTTCTGCTGTAACTCAGAGCAGATCTGGGTGTTGCCATTGAGATTCTTGACATAGCTATAGAATGCTTTGTGGATGCCCTTAGAATCAGTGGCAATTTTGTTTTCATAGCTAGCTTTGGAGGATCTTATAAGGGATCTCAGCATCTTACTGAGGTTGACCAGGGAGCTCCTCCACTCATGGGATTTTACTCTCTTTTGCAACAGTTTCTTCCTTCGGTTGTAGAGTTTGTTTATGGCAGGGGACCACCAGATTGGCTTCCTTTTGTTGGACGATAGCGTCTTGGTTCTGTTTGGGATAGCATGATCCATGCACTCATGTAAGTGCTTATAGAGTGAATTTGTGTAGGATTCAGCAGTCGTAAATGTATTGTCCATCTGCATGGGTGTCATGAAGTTCTCCACTTCTGTCTTAAGAAGCATGAAGTTGGCTTTGGAGAAATGTTTTTACCGTGATTTCCTTAATGGTGGGTGGGGGCGGGATGCGGATATCTAGGGTGATTGACTTATGGCCGGATCTGACCAAGGAGGAACACCAGTCACTCATGTTGGTAATGACTAGGTCTAGGATATTGTTGCCCCTGGTGGGGGTGTGGATAAGTTGATCCAGGGCATTGGAATTTATGAATTCCAGAATGCGTTGAGCGAAGGAGTTGGTACATGAGTAGTTTTTCCAGTTAATGGTGGGGTAGTTGAATCGCCCATTAGGTGTTTGGTTGAACCCTAATATTTTCCAGTATATCAAGAAAAGAGGGAGTGGGAGTCCTGGGGCATGGTGGGGGAGCTGTAGCAAGCTACAATTTAGATTGCAGTTTTGTCCAGAGTTAGTTGCACTTGGATAACCTTGGATGCATTATGCTGCACAACTAGCCTGGAGGTGTGGATATCCTTAATGAATATGGACACACTTCTGCCTTTAGTGTTCTGGTCCAGATTAGATGGCTGAAAAGTGTGGTATAAGTTATAGACTGGTAATGCAGGGGTGCTCTCTAGAGCCTTGAACCAGGTCTCAGTGACTGCACAGATATCGATGTTCAACATTTTAAGGAGTGCCTCGAGTGAGTGCATTTTGAGATTTAGACTTCTAGCATTGAGTAGCACTGCCCTCAAATTTTGCTTGCCTGTTCCTGTTACTGTGGTGAATTTATCATTTGAACCTTGCCTAAAAAAGGCATTATAGGGGCAGCAAGACCCTTAGCCAGTATCCGGAATCCCAGGGGCGACAGGTGCAGGCCATCTCTGGCAAAGCATTGTGGTCTGTCGACCATATCGCCCCAGGCAGACAGACACTGGATCCCCTTAGAATGACACTAGAAGCTTAGCCAATTGTTGAAGTCAATCACTTTGTCCTTGTACTGCGGTATCATTCTGGGCGATGGTAGGATGCTACTCAGGGCTAGGGTCATACCTGCCTGGGCTACAAGATCGGAGAGCTCTTCCATGTCTCTTTTCATGTAGTCCAGGGAGGTAGGTCTCAGATCGTTCACACCAACATCGACAATGAGAGAGTCATATTTGTACTTGTGTTGTGACCTGAGTGCATGGGTTATGTGGTGGATCCTGGCACGCGACAGGCAGCTGACAGTAACCTTCTCCTTGTTTAGCCTGGTGAGTGGGACATCAGTGTGCCTGACTATAGAGTCACGTATGACTAGTGTGTTGGGTACGTTGGTTTGCCTTATGGGCTGTGGTTTATTGGCACAATGAGTCTGTGGGCTATGTATTATTTGGGTTGTGTTGGGTGGTGAAGGTTGCTTGTGTTTCTGCTTTGGAGGTCTCTGTTGTTTGAGTATATTATTAATGAGAGCCTCCGCGAATGTTTTTGTGTTTCTATGTGTGGATTTTGGTGATGTAGATTTAATGTGACTGTGATGAGTGTGGTGTGGTGCAAGTGTTTACCTTCTCCTCTTGATTGTCAAGTTCAGTCTTGGTTGGATAGAGCTTTACCTCCGGTTTGGCTAGATAAGTGCATCACTCACAGGTTGTGGTGTTGGGTGGTAGGAGGAGAGGGTTGTCTGTGTATCTGAGGCAATTGCTACATCGCCCCAAGATGCCCAGATTCATCAGATAGACAGGAGAGAACACTGGGAGCTGACCCTTGAACATGCCTGAATAAAAAAACTACTTTCCTCTAGACAAGTGAGGAAAGTGAGTTTAAGAGCTGTTTTTCTCTAAGCAAGTGAAGAAAGTACGTAAAAAACTGTTTTCCTCTAGGTAAAGAGAAAGGTTGAGTGCTGCTGTAAGTAATTTGTAGCTTATCTAGTGCTAACAACAAGTGCTGAACAAGTGCTGAGCATGAATAAGCAAATTCAAGTGCTAAAACTAAGAATCTGTACCTGGATCTTGTGGTAGATAGGCTATCTATATCTGGACTAGACTAGTTACAGGAAAGGTGGGAAACAAGCACAAACTCGGGCTTCTAAACCAGAAAGTTGAAAGAGATGGAAAAACTGCCAAACGGCCAATAAACTACAATTTCTGGGCCAGAAACCACTCTTGTGGTAGATAGACTACCTAGTGCTTACCACGCCCACTGATAAGCTAGAAGACTTCCCTCCAACATAGAAAGGCTTGGGGGGCTCAGAAGCTTACAAACAGTACTGGTTACAGCAAATCTGTATCTGAACTAGACTAGATACAGGAAAGGTAGGAAACAAGCTTAGAATTTTTTGTTTTTGTAAAGTGGAAAGGGAGAACGGAGAAACAGAAGATAATTCAAAATTTAGGACATAAGTGGCTCTTCACAAATGTTCTTTCTGTATTAGGTAGAATGAGCTAGTGACACTAGACTGGAATAAACCTGGGATAGAGCTGAACAGATGGGACTGGTAGGAGTGTCTGAAGTCAAAATATTATCTCACTCTACTCGGTTGAGTGAACAAATGAGATAGACCCAGGAGAAGGGTTCAAACACAAATTTACAGGAGGGGCGGGCAATTCCAAAGCCACCAAGAGTAACACCAGAACAAGAACAGGGAAGGCAGGCCAGAAACCTACTGCAGAGACAGAGTGAGACCACAGTATTCTATGAAAAAAATAGAAAAATAAACTAGAGAGAGACACAGACCACAATATTCAGTAAAACAATTAAATAGAAAAATAAACTGCAGTACAATTTTTATTTATTTTTATTTTACATTTGTTGACTGGGATAGTCCGACTGGATGCATGTCCATTTTCAGCAGAGGCCCGGGGAGAAACGCTCCAAGGGTAAGCAGATACAGCCTTACATAATACCAGCATTACATATTACAGACTATTTACAGTGATTACATAAGTAAGCAAGTTAAACAAGTTCCACAGGTTAGAGTTAGTTAGCGGGTGCTATTGTGTTTCACTTCATTGATATTCAGTGTTAAACTCTTATTTTACGAATATTATTTAACATTTAATATTTAACACTGCAAGTTTATACTTAACTCAGCTAGTAATGCAGCTGATTGTAGGCATGTAGCAGAAGCGAAACAACTCAGATATTGAGCAGTAATAAATTCAAAGATATGTGACTAACACTTATAAATACAGAGAAACCCTCTAGGCTAAGAGTTTAACACTGAATATCAATGAAGTGAAACATAATAGCCTCCACTAACTGTAGACAGAGAGAGAGAGACCACAGTATTCTATGAAACAATTAAATAGAAAAATAAATAACTAGAGAGAGAGACAGACCACAATATTCAATGAAACAATTAAATAGAAAGAAAAATAAAATGCAGTACAATCTTTAAAACTGCAAGTTTGTACTTGGCTAGTACTGCAGTTGATTGTAGGCATGTAGCAGAAGCCAAACAACTCAGATATTGAGCAGTAATAAATTCAAAGATATGTGACTAACACTTATAAATACACAGAAACCCTCTAGGCTAAGAGTTTAACACTGAATATCAATGAAGTGAAACACAATAGCCTCCACTAACTGTAGACAGACAGAGAGAGAGAGAACAGTATTCTATGAAACAATTAAATAGAAAAATAAATAACTACAGAGAGACACAGACCACAATTTTCAATGAAACAATTAAATAGAAAAATAAATAACTACAGAGAGACACAGACCACAATTTTCAATGAAACAATTAAATAGAAAGAAAAATAAAATACAGTACAATCTTTAAAACTGCAAGTTTGTACTTGGCTAGTAATGCAGTTGATTGTAGGCATGTAGCAGAAGCCAAACTCAGATACTGAGCAGTAATAAATTCAAAGATACATGACTAACACATATAAATACAGAGAAACCCACTAGGCTAAGAGTTTAACACTGAATATCAATGAAGTGAAACACAACAGCCCCCACTAACTGCAGAGAGAGAGAGAGAGAGACCACAGTATTCTATGAAACATTTAAATAGAAAAATAAATAACTACAGAGAGACACAGACCACAATATTCAATGAAACAAATAGACAGAAAAATAAAATGCAGTACAATCTTTAACCCTGCAAGTTTGTACTTAACTCAGCTAGTAATGCAGTTAATTGTAGGTATTTAACAAAAGCCAAACAACTCAGATATTGAGCAGTAATAAATTCAAAGATATGTGACTAACACTTATAAATACAGAGAAACCCTCTAGGTTAAGAGTTTAACACTGAATATCAATGAAGTGAAACACAATAGCCCTCACTAACTGCAGAGAGAGAGAGATCACAGTATACTATGAAACAATTAAAGAGAAAAATAAATAACTATACAGAGAGAAAGACCACAATATTCAATGAAACAATTAAGTAGACAAAAAAATAAAATGCAGTACAATCCTTAACACTGCAAGTTTGTACTTAACCAGCTAGTATTGCAGTTGATTGTAGGTATGTAATTCTTCTTCTTCTTTCGGCTGCTCCTGTCAGGGGTCACCACAGCAGATCAACTGTTTCCATTTCTTCCTGTCCTCTGCATCTTGCTCTGTCACACCAACCACCTGCATGTCCTCTCTCACCACATCCATAAACCTTATCTTAGGCCTTCCTCTTTTCCTGTTACCTGGCAGCTTCATCCTTAGCATCTTTTTCCCCAATATACTCTGCATCCCTCCTCAGCACATGTCCAAACCAACGTAATCTTGCCTCTCTGGCTTTGTCTCCAAACCTTCCAACCTGGGCTGACCCTCTAATATACTTATTCGTAATCCTGTCCATCCTCGTCCACCCAGTGCAAATCTTAACATCTTCAACTCTGCCACGTCAAGCTCTGACTCCTGTCTTTTTGTCAATGTCACTGTCTCCAACCCATATAACATAGCTGGTCTCACTACCCTCTTATAGACCTTCCCTTTCACTCTTACTGGTACTCATCTGTCACAAATCACTCTTGACACTCTTCTCCACCCACTACATCCTGCCTGTACTCTCTTCTTCACCTCTCTTCTTACTCTGAACTGTTGATCCCAAGTATTTAAACTCATCCACCTTTGCCACCTCTACTCCCTGCATCCTCACCATTCCTCTATCCTCCCTCTCATTCACACACATATATTCTGTCTTAGTCCTGCTGACCTTCATTCCTCTTCTCTCTAGAGCATATCTCCACCTCTCCAGGGTCTCCTCCACCTGTTCCCTACTCTCACTACAGATCACAATGTCATCTGCAAACATCATAGTCCACGGGGACTCCTGTCTCATCTCGTCTTTCAACCTGTCCATCACCATTACAAATAAGAAAGGGCTCAGAGCTGAACCTTGATGTAATCCCACCTCCACCTTAAACGCATCCGTCACTCCCACCGCAGACCTCACCGCTGTCACACTACCCTTGTACATATCCTGTACCACTCTTACATACTTCTTTGACACTCCCGACATCCTCATACAATACCACGGCTCCTCTCTAGGCACCCTGTCATATGCTTTCTCTAAATCCACAAAGACACAATGCAACTCCTTCTGACATTCTCTGTACTTCTCCATCAACACTCTCAAAGCAAACATTGCATCTGTAGTGCTCTTTCCTGGCATGAAACCATGCTGCTGATCACTAATCATCACCTCCCTTCTTAACCTAGCTTCCGCTACTCTTTCCCATAACTTCATGCTGTGACTGATCAATTTAATCCCTCTGTAGTTACTACAGCTCTGCACATCACCCTTATTCTTAAAAATCGGTACCAAAACACTTTTTCTCCATTCCTCAGGTATCCTCTCACTTTCCAAGATTTCATTAAACAATCTAGTTAAAAACTCCAATGCCATTTCACCTAAACAACTCCATGCTTCCACAGGTATGTCATCTGGACCAACAGCCTTTCCGTTCTTCATCCTCTTCATAGCTATCCTTACTTCCTCCTTGCTAATCCACTGCACTTCATGATTCACTATCCGCACATCATCCAACCTTCTCTTCCCTCTCATTCTCTTCATTCAGTAGCCCCTCAAAGTACTCTCTCCATCTGATCAACACACTCTCCTTGCTTGTGACGTTTCCCTCATTATCCTTTATCACCTTTACCTGCTGCACATCTTTACTAGCTCGGTCCCTCTGTCTAGCCAATTGGTACAGGTCCTTTTCTCCCTCCTTAGTGTCCAACCTTTTATACAACTCATCATACGCCTTATCCTTAGCCTTTGCCACCTCTCTCTTTGCCATGCACCTCATCTCCTTATACTCTTGTCTACTTTCTTCATCTCTCTAACAATCCCACTTCTTCTTCGCCAACCTCTTTCTCTGTATACTCTCCTGTACTTCTTCATTCCACCACCAGGTCTCCTTGTCCCCCTTCCTCTTTCCAGATGTCACACCAAGCACCTTTCTAGCCATCTCTTACTAGCTCTGCTGTAGTTACCCAGCTATTCGGTAACTCTTCACTGCCACCCAGTGCCTGTCTTAACACTTCCCTGAACATCACCTCACAATTACCATTTTTCAATTTCCACCATTTGATCCTTGGTGCTGCCCTCACACTCATCCTCCTCTTCTTGATCACCAATGTCATCCTACAAACCACCATCCTATGCTGCCTAACTATACTTTCCCCTGCCACCACTTTACAGTCTCCAATCTCCTTCAGACTGGCCCTTCTACATAAGATATACTCCACCTGTGTGCATCTTCCTCTACTCTTGTATGTCACCCTCTGCTCCTCCCTCTTGTTAAAATACGTACTCAACACAGCTATGTCCATCATTTTTGCAAAATCCACTACCATCTGACCTTCTGCATTCCTTTGCTTAACACCATACCTACCCATCACTTCCTCATCGCCTGTGTTCCCTTCACCAACATGCCCATTGAAATCTAATTTAATTTAATTTAATCTAATTTAATTTGATCTAATGTAACTGAGCAGTAAAAAATTCAAAGATATGTGACTAACACTGATAAATACTGAGAAATCCTCTAGGCTAAGAGTTTATCACTGAATATCAATGACGTGAAACATAATATTCCCCCACTAACTGCAGGGAGAGAGACCACAGTATTATATTAAACAATTAAATAGAAAAATAAATAACTGCAGAAAGACACAAACCACAATATTCAATGAAACAAATAGAAAAATAAAATGCAGTACAATCTTTAACACTGTAAGTATGTAGTTAACTCAGCTAGTAATGCAGTTGATTGTAGGTATGTAGCAGAAGTCAAACAACTCAGATATAGAGCAGTAATAAAATCAAAGATATGTGACTAACACTTATAAATACAGATAAACCCTCTAGGCTAAGGGTTTAACACTGAATATAAATGGAGTGAAACATAATAGCCCTGACTAACTGTAGAGAGAGAGAGAGAGAGAGAGAGAGACCACAGTATTATATGAAACAATTAAATAGAAAAATAAATAACTACAAAGAGACACAGACCCCAATATTCAATGAAACAATTAAATAGAGAGAGAAAAATAAAATGTAGTACAATCTTTAACACTGCACATTTGTACTTAACTCAGCTAGTAATGCAGTTGATTGTAGGTATGTAGCAGAAGCCAAACAACTCAGATATAGAGCAGTAATAAAATCAAAGATATGTGACTAACACTTATGACTACAGATAAACACTCTAGGCTAAGAGTTTAACACTGAATATAAATGGAGTGAAACATAATAGCCCCGACTAACTGTAGAGAGAGGGAGAGAGACCACAGTATTATATGTAACAATTAAATAGAAAAATAAATAACTACAAAGAGACACAGACCACAATATTCAATGAAACAATTAAATAGAGAGAAAAATAAAATGCAGTACAATCTTTAACACTGCAAGTTTGTACTTAACTCAGCTAGTAATGCAGTTGATTGTAGGTGTGTAGCAGAAGCCAAACAACTCAGATAATGAGCAGTGATAAATTCAAAGATATCTGACTAACACTTATAAATACAGAGAAACCATCTAGGCTAAGAGTTTAACACTGGATATCAATGAAGTCAAACACAATAGCCCTCAGTAACTGCACAGAGAGAGAGAGAGAGAGAGAGAGAGAGAGACCACAGTACTCCATGAAACAATTAAATAGAAAACTTAATAACTACAGAGAGACACAGACCACAATATTCAATGAAAAATTAAATAGAAAAATAAAATGCAGTACAATCTTTAACACTGCAGGTTGGTACTTAACTCAGCTAGTAATGCAGTTGATTGTATGTATGTAGCAGAAGCCAAAACATTCAGATATTGAGCAGTAATAAATTCAAAGATATGTGACTAACACTTAAAAATAGAGAGAAACCCTCTAGGCTAAGAGTTTAACACTGAATATCAATGAAGTGAAACATAATATTTGCCCACTAACTGCAGACAGAGAGACCACAGTATTGTATGAAACAATTAAATCGAAAAATAAATAACTACATAGAGACACAGACCACAATATTCAATGAAACAATTAAATAGAAAAATAAAATGCAGTACAATCTTTAACACTGCAAGTTTGTACTTAAATCAGCTAGTAATGCACTTGATTGTAGGTATGTAGCAGTAGCCAAACAACTCAGATATTGAGCAGTAATAAATTCAAATATATGTGACTAACACATATAAATACAGAGAATTACTACAGGCTAAGAGTTTAACACTTAATATCAATGAAGTGAAACACAGTAGCCCTCACTAACTGCAGAGAGAGAGAAAGAGAGAGAGAGACCACGGTATTCTATGAAACAATTAACAAGAAAAATAACTACACAGAGACACAGACAACAATATTCAATGAAACAAATAGAGAGAAAAATAAAATGCAGTACAATCTGTAACACTGCAAGTTTGCACTTAACTCAGCTAATAATGCAGTTGATTGTAGGTATGTAGCAGAAGCCAAACAACTCAGATATTGAACAGTAATAAATTCAAAGATATGTGACTAACACTTAAAATACAGAGAAACCCTCTAGGCTAAGAGTTTAACACTGAATATCAATGAAGTGAAACACAATAGCCCCCACTATCAGCAGAGAGAGAGAGAGACACCACAGTATTTTATGAAACAATTAAACAGAAAAATAAATAACTACAGAGAGACACAGAAAACAATATTCAATATAACAATTAAATAGACAGAAAAATAAAATGCAGTACAATCGTTAACAGTGCAAGTTTGTACTTAACTAAGCTAGTAAGGCAGTTGATTGTAGGCACGTAGCAGAAGCAAAACAACTCAGATATTCAGCAGTAATAAATTCAAAGATATGTGACTAACACTTATAAATACAGAGAAACCCTCTGAGCTAAGAGTTTAACACTGAATATCAATGAAGTGAAACACAATAGCCTCCACTAACTGCAGACATATAGAGAGAGAGAGACCACGGTATTCTATGAAACAATTAAATAGAAAAATAAATAACTAGAGAGAGAGACACAGACCACAATATTCAATGAAACAATTAAATAGAAAGAAAAATAAAATGCAGTACAATCTTTAAAACTGCAAGTTTGTACTTAACTCAGCTAGTAATGCAGTTGATTGTAGGTATGTAGCAGAAGCCAAACAACTCAGATATTGAACAGTAATAAATTCAAAGATATGTGACTAACACTTATAAATACAGAGAAACCCTCTAGGCTAAGAGTTTAACATTGAATATCAATGAAGTGAAACACAATAGCCCCCACTAACTGCAGAGAGAGAGAGAGAGAGAGAGAGATACTACAGTATTCTATGAAACAATTAAATAGAAAAATAAATAACTACAGAAAGACACAGACCACAATATTCAATGAAACAATTAAACAAACAGAAAAAAATGCAGTACTATCTTTAACACTGCAAGTTTGCACTTAGCTAGTAATGCAGTTGATTGTAGGCATGTAGCAGAAGCCAAACAACTCAGATAATGAGCAGTAATAAATTCAAAGATATGTGACTAACACTTATAAATACAGAGAAACCCTCTAGGCTAAGAGTTTAACACTGAATATCAATGAAGTGAAACACAACAGTCCCCACTAACTGCAGAGTGAGAGAGAGAGAGATAGATAGAGAGACCACAGTATTCTATAAAACAATTAAATAGAAAAATAAATAACTACAGAGAGACACAGACCACAATATTCAATGAAACAACTAGAGAGAAAAATAAAATGCAGTACAATATTTAACACTGCAAGTTTCTACTTAACTCAGCTAGTAATGCAGTTGATTGTAGGTATGCAGTAGAAGCCAAACAACTTAGATATTGAGCAGTAATAAATACAAAGATATGTGACTAACACTTATAAATACAGAGAAACCCTCTAGGCTAAGAGTTTAACATTGAATATCAATGAAGTGAAATGCAATAGACCCCAGTAACTGAAGAGAGAGAGAGACCACAGTATTCTATGAAACAATTAAATAGAAAAATAAATAACTACAGAGAAACACAGTCCACAGTATTCTATGAAACAATTAAATAGAAAAATAAATAACTACAGAGAAACACAGTCCACAATATTCAATGAAACAAATAGAAAAATAAAATGCAGTACAATCTTTAACCCTGCAAGTTTGTACTTAACTCAGCTAGTAATGCAGTTGATTGTAGGTATTTAACAAAAAACAAAACTCAGATAATGAGCAGTAACAAATTGAAAGATATGTGACTAACTCTTATAAATACACAGAAACCCTCTAGGCTAAGAGTTTAACATTGAATATCAATGAAGTGAAACACAATAGCCCTCACTAACTGCAGAGAGAGAGAGACAAAGACCACAGTATACTATAAAACAATTAAATAGAAAAATAAATAACTATACAGAGAGAAAGACTACAATATTCAATGAAACAATTAGGCCGACAGAAAAATAAAATGCAGTACAATCCTTAACACTGCAAGTTTGTACTTAACTCAACTAGTATTGCAGTTGATTGTAGGTATGTAATTATTCTTCTTCTTCTTTTGGCTGCTCCCGTCAGGGGTCACCACGGCAGATCAACTGTTTCCATTTCTTCCTGTCATCTGCATCTTGCTCTGTCACACCAACCACCTGCATGTACTCTCTCACCACATCCATAAACCTTATCTTAGGCCTTCCTCTTTTCCTGTTACCTGGCAGCTTCATCCTTAGCATCTTTTTCCCAATATACTCCGCATCCCTCCTCAGCACATGTCCAAACCAATGTAATCATGCCTCTCTGGCTTTGTCTCCAAACCTTCCAACCTGGGCTGAACCTCTAATATACTTATTCCCAATCCTGTCCATCCTCGTCACACCCAGTGCAAATCTTAACATCTTCAACTCTGCCACATCAAGCTCTGACTCCTGCCTTTTTGTCAATGCCGCTGTCTCCAACCCATATAACATAGCTGGTCTCACTACCCTCTTGTAGACCTTCCCTTTCACTCTTACTGGTACTCATCTGTCACAAATCACTCCTGACACTTTTCTCCACCCACTCCATCCTGCCTGTTCTCTCTTCTTCACCTCTCTTCCACACTCACTGTTACTCTGAACTGTTGATGCCAAGTATTTAAACTCATCCACCTTCACCACCTCTACTCCCTGCATAATCACCATTCCTCTATCCTCCCTCTCATTCACACACATATATTCTGTCTTAGTCCTGCTGACCTTCATTCCTCTTCTCTCTAGAGCATATCTCCACCTCACCAGGGTCTCCTCCACCTGTTTCCTACTCTCACTACAGATCACAATGTCATCTGCAAACATCAGAGTCTACGGGGACTCCTGTCTGATCTAGCCTGTCAACCTGTCGATCACCATTACAAATAAGAAAGGGCTTAGAGCTGAACCTTGATGTAATCCCACCTCCACCTTAAATTTATCCATCACTCCCACCACAGACCTCACCGCTGTCACACTACCCTCGGTACATATCCTGTACCACTCTTACATACTTCTCTGACGCTCCTGACTTCCTCGTACAATACCACAAATCCTCTCTAGGCACCCTGTCATATGCTTTCTCTAAATCCACAAAGACACAATGCAACTCCTTCTGACATTCTCTGTACTTCTCCATCAACACTCTCAAAGCAAACATCGCATCTGTAGTGCTCTTTCCTGGCATGAAACCATACTGCTGATCACTAATCATCACCTCCCTTCTTAACCTAGCTTCCACTACTCTTTCCCATAACTTCATGCTGTGACTGATCAATTTAATCCCTCTGTAATTTTTACAGCTCTGCACATCACCCTTATTCTTAAACATCGGTACCAAAACACTTTTTCTCCATTCCTCAGGCATCTTCTCACTTTCCAAGATTTCATTAAACAATCGAGTTAAAAACTCCACTGCCATTTCACCTAAACACCTCCATGCTTCCACAGGTATGTCATCTGGACCAACAGCCTTTCCATTCTTCATCCTCTTCATAGCTATCCTTACTTCCTCCTTGCTAATCCACTGCACTTCATGATTCACTACCCGCACATCAACCTTCTCTCCTCTCATTCTCTTCATTCATCAGCCCCTCAAAGTACTCTTTCCATCTGCTCAACACACTCTCCTTGCTTGTGAGTATGTTTCCCTCATTATCCTTTATCACTTTTACCTGCTGCACATCTTTACTGGTTTGGTCCCTCTGTCTAGCCAATCGGTACAGGTCCTTTTCTCCCTCCTTAGTGTCCAACCTTTTATACAATTCATCAAATGCCTTAGCCTTCGCTACCTCTCTCTTTGCCATGCAACTCATCTCCTTATACTCTTGCCTACTTTCTTCATCTCTCTGACAATCCCACTTCTTCTTCGCCAACCTCTTTCTCTGTATACTCTCCTGTACTTCTTCATTCCACCACCAGGTCTCCTTGTCCTCCTTCCTCTTTCCAGATGTCACACCAAGCACCTTTCTAGCCATCTCTCTTACTAGCTCTGCTGTAGTTACCCAGCTATTCAGTAACTCTTCACTGCCACCCAGTGCCTGTCTTAACTCTTCCCTGAACATCACCTCACAATTACCATTTTTTAATTTCCACCATTTGATCCTTTGTGCTGCCCTCACACTCATACTCCTTTTCTTGATCACCAATGTCATCCTACAAACCACCATCCTATGCTGCCTAACTACACTTTCCTCTGCCACCACTTTACAGTCTCCAATCTCCTTCAGACAGGCCCTTCTACATAAGATATAATCCACCTGTGTGCATCTTCCTCCACTCTTGTATGTCACCCTATGCTCCTCCCTCTTGTTAAAATACGTGTTCAACACAGCCATGTTCATCCTTTTCGCAAAATCCACTACCATCTGACCTTCTGCATTCCTTTGCTTAACACCATACCTACCCATCACTTCCTCATCCCCTCTGTTCCCTTCACCAACATGCCCATTGAAATCTAATTTAATTTAGTTTAATCTAATGTAACTGAGCAGTACAAAATTCAAAGATATGTGACTAACACTGATAAATACAGAGAAATCCTCTAGGCTAAGAGTTTAACACTCAATATCAAAGAAGTGAAACATAATATTCCCCCAGTAACTGCAGGGAGAGAGACCACATTATTATATTAAACAATTAAATAGAAAAATAAATAACTGCAGAGAGACACACACCACAATAATCAATGAAACAATTAAATATAGAGAGAAAAATAAAATGCAGTACAATCTTTAACACTGCAAGTTTGTACTTAAATCAGCTAGTAATGCAGTTGATTGTAGGTATGTAGCAGAAGCCTAACAACTCAGATACAGAGCAGTAATAAATTCAAAGATATGTAACTAACACTTATAAATACAGAGAAACCATCTAGGCTAAGAGTTTAACACTGAATATCAATGAAGTGAAACACAATAGCCCCCAGTAACTGCACAGAGAGAGAGAGAGAGAGAGACCACAGTACTATATGAAACAATTAAATAGAAAACTAAACTACAGAGAGACACAGACCACAATATTCAATGAAAAATTAAATAGAAAAATAAAATGCAGTACAATCTTTAACACTGCAGGTTGGTACTTAACTCAGCTAGTAATGCAGTTGATTGTAGGTATGTAGCAGAAGCCAAACAACTCAGATACTGAGCAGTAATAAATTCAAAGATAAGTGACTAACACTTATAAATACAGAGAAACTATCTAGGCTAAGAGTTTAACACTGAATATCAATGAAGTGAAACACAATAGCCCCCACTAACTGCAGAGAGAGAGAGAGAGACTGCAGTATTCTATGAAACAATTAAATAAAAAAAATAAATAACTACAGAGAGACACAGAACACAATATTCAATGAAACAATTACATAGACAGAAAAATAAAATGCAGTACAATCTTTAACACTGCATGTTTGTACTAAACTCAGCTAGTACTGCAGTTGATTGTACGTATGTAGCAGAAGCCAAAACATTCTGATATTGAGCAGTAATAAATTCAAAGATATGTGACTAAGACTTATAAATACAGAGAAACCCTCTAGGCTAAGAGTTTAACACTGAATATGAATGGAGTGAAATACGATAGCCTCCACTAACTGCAGAGAGAGAGAGACCACAGTACTCTATGAAACAATTAAATCAAAAAATAAATAACTACATAGAAACACAGACCACAATATTCAATGAAACAATTAAATAGAAAAATAAAATGCAGTACAATCTTTAACACTGCAAGTTTGTACTTAACTCAGCTACTAATGCAGTTGATTGTAGGTATGTAGCAGCAGCCAAACAACTCAAATATTGAGCAGTAATAAATTCAAATATATGTGAATAACACATATAAATACAGAGAATTACTAGAGGCTAAGGGTTTAACACTGAATATCAATGAAGTGAAACACAGTATCCCTCACTAACTACAGAGAGAGAGAGACCACAGTACTCTATGAAACAATTAAATAGAAAAATAAATACCTACAGAGAGACACAGACCACAATATTCAATGAAACAATTAAATAGAAAAATAAAATGCAGTACAATCTCTATCACTGTAAGTTTGCACTTAACTCAGCTAGTAATGTAGTTGATTGTAGGCATGTAGCAGAAGTCAAACAACTCAGATAATGAGCAGTAATAAATTCAAAGATATGTGACTAACACTTATAAATGCAAAGAAACCCTCTAGGCTAAGAGTTTTATACTGAATATCAATGACGTGAAACACAATAGCCCCCAGTAACTGCAGAGAGAGAGAGAGAGAGAGAGAGAGAGACGGAGAGAGAGACCACAGTATTCTATGAAACAATTAAATAGAAAAATAAGTAACTACAGAGAGACACAGACCACAATATTCAATGAAACAAATGGTCAGAAAAATAAAATGTTGCACAATCATTAATGGTGCTAGTTTGTACGTAACTCAGCTAATAATGCAGATGATTGTAGGTATGTAGCAGAAGCCAAACAACTCAGATATTGAGCAGTAATCAATTCAAAGATATGTGACTAACACTTATAAATACAGATAAACCCCCTAGGCTAAGAGTTTAACACTGAATATCAATGAAGTTAAAAACAAGAGCCCCAACTAACTGCAGAGAGAGAGAGAGAGAGAGAGAGAGAGAGAAACTACAGTATTCTTTGAAACAATTAAACAGAAAAAAAATAACTACAGAGAGACACACAGACCACAATATTCAATGAAACAATTAAACAGACATAAAAATAAAATGCAGTACAATCTTTAACACTGCAGGTTTGTACTTAACTCAGCTAGTAATGCAGCTGATTGTAGCTATGTAGCAGAAGCCAAACAACTCAGATATTGAGCAGTAATAAATTCAAAGACATGTGACTAACACTTATAAATACAGTGAAACCTTCTAGGCTAAGAGTTTAATACTGAATATCAATGAAGTGAAACACAACAGCCCCCACTAACTGCAGACAGAAAGAGAGAGACAGAGAGAGACTACAGTATTCTATGAAACAATTAAATAGAAAAAGAAATAACTACAGAGAGACACAGACCGCAATATTCAATGAAACAATTAGAAAAATAAAATGCAGTACAATCCTTAACACTGCAAGTTTGTACTTAATTCAGCTAGTAATGCAGTTGATTGTAGCTATGTAGCAGAAGCCAAACAACTCAGATACTGAGCAGCAATAAATTCAAAGACATGCGACTAACACTTATAAATATAGAGAAACCCTCTAGGCTAAGAGTTTAACACTGAATATCAATGAAGTGAAACACAATAGCCCCCACTAACTGCTGAGAAAGAGAGAGACCACAGTACTCTATGAAACAATTAAATACAAAAATAAATAACTACAGAGAAACACAGACCACAAAATATTCAATGAAACAATTAAATAGACAAACAAATAAAATGCAGTACAGTCAAACACTGCAGGCATGTACTTAACTCAGCTAGTAATGCAGTTGATTGTAGGCATGTAGCAGACATCAACCAACTCAAATACTGAGCAGTAAGAAATTCAAAGATATGTCACTAACACTTATAAGTATAGAGAAACCCTCTATGCTAAGATTTTAACACTGATTATCAATTAAGTGAAAAACAATAGCCCCCACTAACTGCCGAGAGAGAGAGAGAGACCACAGTATTCTATGAAACAATTAAATAGAAAATTAAATAACTACAGAGAGACACAGACCACAATATTCAATGCAACAATTAAACAGAAAAATAAAATGCAGTACAATCTTTAAAACTGCAAGTTTGTACTTAGCTAGTAATGCAGTTGATTGTAGGTATGCAGCAGAAGCCAAACAACTCAGATACGGAGCAGTAATAAATTCAAACATATGTAACTAACACTTATAAATACAGAGAAACCCTCTCGGCTAAGAGTTTAACACTGAATATCAATGAAGTGAAAAACAATAGCCCCCACTAACTGCAGAGAGAGAGAGAGAGACCACAGTATTCTATGAAACAATTAAATAGAAAAATAAATAACTACAGAGAGACACAGACTACAATATTCAATGAAACAATTAAATAGATAGAAAAATAAAATGCAGTACAATATTTAACATTGCAAATTTGTACTTAACTCAGCTAGTAAGGCAGTTGATTGTAGGTATGTAGCAAAAGCCAAACAACTCAGATATTGAGCAGTAATAAATTCAAAGATATGTGACTAACACTTATAAATACAAAGGAATCCTCTAGACTAAGAGTTTAACATTGAATATCAATGAAGTGAAACACAATAGCCCCCACTAACTGCAGACAGAGAGAGAAGGAGAGACCACAGTACTCTATGAAACAATTAAATAGAAAAATAAATAACTACAGAGAGACACAGACCACAATATTCAATAAAACAATTAAACAGACAGAAAAATAAAATGCAGTACAATCTTTAACATTGCAGGTTTGTACTTAACTCAGCAAGTAATGCAGTTGATGGTAGGTATGTAGCAAAAGCCAGACAACTCAGATATTGAGCAGTAATACATTCAAAGATATGTGACTAACACTTATAAATACAGAGAAACCCTCTAGGCTAAGAGTTTAACACTGAATATCAATGAAATGAAACACAACAGCCCTCACTAACTGCAGAGAGAGTGAGAGAGAGAGAGAGAGAGAGAGACCAAAGTATTCTATGAAAAGTACAGTTTTGTACCTACCATAAATGTAGATGTTCGAGTGTACATCCTGCTGCAGTCATCACACTTGGGTTATCCTGTCGTCAGGCGGTCCCGCAGTCGGCCGGAATTCCAAAGTCTTGGTCCAGCGTCAGTTGCTGTCGCTTCTTCCCTGACGTCAGTGTGCCAGGGGTATATATAATGCATCCAACACCATTTTCTTCAGTTTTTCTTGCCCCAGATGTCAGGTGCCCCCAAAAAGGTGGTCGGTAATTAGTACCAATTTAAGAAATTTTAGCACAAACACAAAATCCCTCCAGCTATAAGCAGATACATCAGGAAGGTATTGTAGAGATTTAGCCAGTTAGATCAGAGGGGATGGAGGGAGGGTAACCTGGACTGCAGCAGGGTGTACACTCGAACATCTACATTTATGGTAGGTACAAAACTGTACTATGTTCATCATGTTACCCTGCTGCAGTCATCACACTTGGGTAGAATCCCAAAGCTAAGGATGGGTGGAGGAGACATAGAGGGTTAGAGGAGGCTAGAAGGCCCTGCAGAACTGCAGTGGCGAAGCCAGCTCTAGTCTTAGAGTAAAGTGGTAAGTGATGGTGTTTGGTAAAGGTGTGTACTGAACTCCAAGTTGCAGTTTCCAAAATCTCCTTGGTTGGAACCCCCCTGAGGAAGGCTGTAGATGTAGCTGTTGCCCTGGTAGAGTGGGGCCTAATGGTAGCAGAAACAGGTTTTCCATGATGGGTATAGCAAAAACGAATGCAATGTCCTATCCATTTGGAAATGGTTTGTTTTGATATAGCCTTCCCTTGTGAAGCTGTAGCATAGGATACAAAGAGCTGGTCAGATTTTCTGAAAACCTTAGTTTTATCCAAGTAGTAACGAAGTTGCCTGTGAATGTCCAAGGAATGCAGGAGTCTTTCTCCTTTGTTCTGTGGATTTGGGAAGAAGGTGGGTAAGTGGATGGTTTGATTTAAAGCCACACTGGAAACCACCTTAGGCATGAAGGAAGGATTAGTTCATAGAGAAACTCTGTCTTGATGGAAAATGAGGAAAGGTTCCACTGCCATTAGTGCCTGCAGCTCTGAGACTCTTCTGGCTGAAGTTATTGCTAGCAGCAGGGCAGTCTTCCATGATATAAACTGTAGATCTGCAGAGAAAGCTGGTTCAAAGGGAGGTAGCGTAAGTTTTTCCAGAACAAAATTGAGGTCCCATGTTGGTGTAGGTGCTCTCCTGGGGGGCCTAATGTTTTTTGCCCCTTTGAGGAACTGCCTTAGAAGTGGATGTGAAAATAAGGGTGGATCCATGTTGTAGTGGGCAGAAATAGCTGATGCATGGATTTTAATGGAAGAAAAAGAAAGTCCTTTGTGCAGCACCTCAGTTAAATACTGTAGAATCTGAGGCATGTGAGGCTGAAGTGTATTTTGGCCTTTAGCTTGGTTCCAGGCTCAAAACCTTTTCCATTTGTCCGAGTAGGCCTTTCTGATGCTGGGCCTCCTAGCTTCCAGAATAACATCCATAACTGCTTGGGAAAGAGGAGCTGGCTGGATGCTTAGGTGATTTGCCATGCAGCCAGATTTAAGGTTTTGAGCTGGCTGTGTAGAATCTGATTGTTTTGCTGTGTGAGCAAATGGGCAATTTATGGTAAAATCCAAGGTGGGCCCTGGGCCATATTCCTTAATAGTGGGTACCAGTGCTGGCGTGGCCATTCTGGGGCTATGAGTATCAGTCATGGTCTCTCCTTTCTGACTTTCAGAAGCACCTTTGTGAGGAGAGGCAATGGAGGGAAGGCATATACCGTCAGGTTTTTCCAACTGAATGAGAGTGCGTCCACTTTCCAAGCTTGATGGTGAAGTGTCCTTGTACAAAATTTTGTTAGCTGATAGTTTTGGAGGCTGGCAAACAGGTCTATGTCTGGAAGGCCCCATTTTTGAGTTATCATTGCAAATACTTGTGGATCCAGTTTCCACTAGTGGGATCCATGATGTTTCTGCTGAGGTCGTATGCCAATGTGTTCTTTTTTCCTGGCAGGAATTGAGCTTGTAACTGAACTTGGTAAGCCAGTGCTGTGTTCCACAAGGTCATTGCTTGCCTGCATAGAGGGTAGGAGTGTGTACCCCCTTGTTTGTTTATGTACCACATTACTGTGGTGTTGTCCGTCCTTATTGTAAGTTGTCCTGGATGTAATAGGTTCTTGAAGGCTGTCAGAGCATTCTGTACAGCTAGCATCTCTTTTTGATTGATGTGCAGATTCCTTTGATCTGCAGTCCATATGCCTTGAACGCACTGTCCTGCCATGTGTGCCCCCCAGGCATAGTCTGATGCATCTGTTGTCATAGTTTGCCTGGCTGGGGGCAAGGTGAAAGGCTGACCCTTGTTGAGGTGACATGCCTGTGACCACCATAGAAACTCCTGTTGTAGGCAGGGAATGAGAGATATCATTGTGTCCAAGATGTGGCTGTGTTGAGACCATACGCTTTTTAGGTACCACTGTAATTTCCTCATATGCAGCTTTGCAAATGGTATTAGTAGTATGCAAGATGCCATGAAGCCCAAGGCCTGCAGAATTTTTCTTGCAGGGAGTTGGGTCTTTGTTGCCATTGTTTTGAAATATTGAGTCAGTTGTAGTTGTTTGTCTGGCGTCAGATAAGCCTTCTGGGCCGTTGTATTCAAGCTGGCACCCAGGAATGTCATATTTTGTGAGGGCACTAGTTTTTATTTCTTTTCATTTACTGTGTACTCCAGGCAACTTAGAAGATGGTTTACAAAAACCAGATGTTGTAAGAGGATGTCCTTGCTTTCTGCTTGGATGAGGCAGTCATCCAGGTATGGGTATATTTGAATTCCTCTTTGTCTGCAGTATGCAATTACTGGTGCCAGGCATTTTGTGAAGATCCTGGGCACAGTGGATAAGCCAAAGGGCAGTGCAGAGAATTGGTAATGGGTTGAACCTGCAATGAAATGGAGGTATCTTCTGCAACTTTGTCTGATAGGGACATGCAGGTATGCCTCCTTGAGGTCCAACATTACTAGCCATGCTTTCTTGCCCAACATGGGAAGAAGCTGCTGTAGTGTTAGCATCTTGAATTTGGGTACTTGTAAGAAGGTGTTTAAAATTGAAAGGACCAGAATTGGTCTCCAGGCATTGTCCTTTCTGGGGACTAGAAAGAGTCTTGAGTAAAATCCTTGGCCTTGCTCCCGTGTAGGTACCAGTTGAATGACTCTCATGTCCATGAGAGCTGTAATTTGTTTTTGTGCCTCTGCCCACTGATTTTGTGGCAGGTTTGGCATTCCTCTTTTCATTGTCAAGGTGTGGAAATGGAATCTGTATCCTTGTGAAATTATATCTAGGACTCATTTGTCCTTTGTGACAATGTGCCAGTTGTCTGAAAAAAGTGTGAGTTTTCCTCCCAAGGGAGCTGCCAAGAGAGTGTTGCTTGGCCAGATGAGGTGTAAGTCATTGAGTTTGCCTTCTAGTAGTTTGGGGCCTGTCTTCTCCTCCCTTCTGAGTTGCAGTGCCCCATTTCCGAGGTTTGTATTGGGCTTGTGGTTGTCCTCTGCCTCTTGGACGTCTGTATTTACCCCTCTGTGGTCTGTCAGTAGCTGGAAAGGACCAATTTTTTGTTGGCCAATTTCTGCTGAAGCGAGGGGGCTGTACCTGTAGAACATCTTTGACTATCTGCATAGATTTTGCCTTATCCTCCATTTTCTTTAAGACTTCTTCTGCTTTAACTCCAAATAGAACATCCTGCTGTAAGGGAGCATCTAGAAGCTTTGCTTTAACATAATCAGGCAGAGTTTGTTCCTTTAACCAAGCATATAACAGACCCAGTGACAGCTGCTCTGCAGGAAGCCTCTAAAGAATCAAACCCACATTGTAAAGTATGTTTGCCCACCTGTTCAGTTGCATGCAACAGCTCCTGCATTTCTTTCAATTCAAACTGTTGAGGGAGTGTGCTCATTTTTTGTCTTAACTGAGACATTAGAAATTGCTGATATTTTAGCGTGTGAAATTGGCAATTTAGTGCTCCCATAGCTAGAGTGGCTGAGGTGTAAACCTTTTTCCCCCACCTGTCTAGTGCTCTGGAGTCCCTTTCAGAGGGTACAGGATTTTTTGCCATAGAAGCCTTAGCCCCTTTGGGACCCTGGGAGATAGTCTCTGGATCAGCAACAGGGCTTTTATAAAGGAATTTGTGGGAGTCAGGCACTCTATAGTATCTGTCTGGTTTGGCTGGAGCAGGAGGCAGAGAATCTGGGTTCAAACTAGATTCTAAGTAAACATCATCCCCAATGTCTAAAACTGGAGGGATGCAAGTGGTCTGTGCTGGGGGAGTAAAATAAACTCTCTGAGCCTTTTCTTTGAGTCAGAGTAGTCCTGACCTTCCCAGTGAAAATGTTCCTTCATAGTGTGTAAAGTTTCCCCAAAGGAGTAGTCTTCAGGAGGAGAAGCTGAGGGAATAGAATCCTCAGCATCAGAATCTTCATAAGGGGAAAAGGAGTAATCTTGGTCCTCAGAGGAGCCTGAGGAAATAGACAGTTGATCAGTGGAGGCATAATCTTCCTCTTGTCTAGGCCTTTTGTCGGGTGGGGGTTGGGAACCCCTAATTAAAGAGATCAAATCTTCAGCCATTTTAAGCATCTGTTTCTTAGGCATGGGGCCTTGAACTGGAGACTGAAGTGCAGTTTTTTTTGGTTTAACAGGAGTCTTAAGCTTAGGATATGTTTTTATGATGAGCATCGTCGGTCTGAAGACGCCTTCAGAAACCTAAGGTGTTTCTGCAGCACCGACATCTCTTTCGGCAGTGTCGTCGGTAGGGGCTAAACATAATGACTGCGTCGGCCTAGCACTCTCCGCCAAAGGCTCTGAAGCGGTCTCGGGTTCCAAATCTGCGGTAGTCAGGGGCTGCGTCGGAGCGTCACTGAAGACCGGTGAACCGGAGACCTGTCTAGCCGAGGTCTCGGAGTCTGGCTTGGGTCTTGGCTGCCTGTCCTTATCCTTGCGTTTTTTGTGCATGCCGGTAGTCGGTTGCTCCGACGGCATTGTGTAGTTAAATTTTCTACCGAAGTAGTGTCGTGCGAAATCAAAGCGTCTTTTTATAGTACGCTTATTAAACCTAGCACAAAAACGACAACCAGTGACGTCGTGGTCTGGGCCTAGGCAAGGTATGCAGTAAGAATGAAAATCCTTATGAGGTATTTGCTTCCCAAAAGAAATACAATTGTTAACTTTTTCTGACATCGGTCTAAGGCAAGAAAAGTTTCCCCAACGGGGTACTTAGCTTTATTGAAGACTTCGGATCTGAAATTTGACTTCGAAAATCTCAGGAGTCGGCCGACCGGCACTTGTGAACTGCTTCTGCTTCGGGCACCACGCGGCAAGAAAGACTGAAGAAAATGGCGTTGGATGCATTATATATATCCCTGGCGCACTGACGTCAGGGAAGAAGCGGCAGCAACCGAAGCCGGACCAAGACTTTGGAATTCCGGCCGACTGCGGGACCGCCTGACGACAGGATAACCCAAGTGTGATGACTGCAGCAGGGTAACACGATGAACATCAATTAAATAGAAAATTAACTACACAGAGACACAGACCACAATATTCAATGAAACAATTAGACAGAAAAATAAAATGCAACACAATCTCTAACACTGCAAGTTTGTACTTAACTCAGCTAGTAATGCAGTTGATTGTAGGTATGTAACTGGGCAGTAATAAATTCAAAGATATGTGACTAACACTTATAAATACAGAGAAACCCTCTAGGCTAAGAGTTTAACACTGAATATCAATGAAGTGAAACATAATATTCGCCCAATAATTGCAAACAGAGAGACCACAGTATTCTATGAAACAATTAAACAGAAAAATAAAATGCAGTACAATCTTTAACACTGCAAGTTTTTACTTAACTCAGCTAGTAATGCAGTTGATTGTAGATATGTAGCAGAAGCCAAACAACTCAGATATTGAGCAGTAATAAATTCAAATATATGTGATTAACACTTATAAATACAAAGAAACCCAATAGGCTAAGAGTGCAACACTGAATATCAATGAAGTGAAACACAGTAGCCCTCACTAACTGCAGAGAGAGAGAGAGAGAGAGAGAGAGAGAGAGAGAGACCATGGTATTCTATGAAACAATTAACAAGAAAAATAACTACACAGAGACACAGACCACAATATTCAATTAAACAATTAAATAGAGAGAAAAATAAAATGCAGTACAATCTGCAACACTACAATTTTGTACTTAACTCAGCTAGTAATGCAGTTGATTGTAGGTATGTAGCAGAAGCCAAACAACTCAGATAATGAGCAGTAATAAATTCAAAGATATGTGACTATCACTTATAAATGCAGAGAAACCCTCTAGGCTAAGAGTTTAACACTGAATATCAATGAAGTGAAACACAATAGCCCCCAGTAACTGCAGAGAGAGAGAGAGAGAGAGAGAGAGACAGAGAGAGAAATAAGTAACTACAAAGAGACAGAGACCACAATACTCAATGAAACAAATGGACAGAAAAATAAAATGCTGTACAATCCTTAACGGTGCTAGTTTGTACTTAACTCAGCTAATAATGCAGATGATTGTAGGTATGTAGCAGAAGCCAAACAACTCAGATATTGAGCAATAATAAATTCAAAGATATGTGACTAACACTTATAAATAGAGAGAAACCCCCCTAGGCTAAGAGTTTAACACTGAATATCAATGAAGTTAAAAACAAGAGCCCCAACTAACTGCAAAGAGAGAGAGAGAGAGACTACAGTATTCTGTTAAACAATTAAACAGAAAAAAGTAACTACAGAGAGACACAGACCACAATATTCAATGAAACAATTAAATAGAGAGAAAAATAAAATGCAGTACAATATTTAACACTGCAAGTTTGTACTTAACTCAGCTAGTAATGCAGTTGATTGTAGGTATGTAGCAAAAGCTAAACAACTCAGATATTGAGCAGTAATAAATTCAAAGACATGTGACTAACACTTATAAATACAGAGAAACCTTCTAGTCTAAGAGTTTAATACTGAATATCAATGAAGTGAAACACAACAGCCCCCACTAACTGCAGACAGAAAGAGAGAGAGAGAGACTACAGTATTCTATGAAACAATTAAATAGAAAAAGAAATAACTACAGAGAGACACAGACCACAATATTCAATGAAACAATTAGAAAAATAAAATGCAGTACAATCCTTAACACTGCAAGTTTGTACTTAATTCAGCTAGTAATGCAGTTGATTGTAGCTATGTAGCAGAAGCCAAACAACTCAGACATTGAGCAGTAATAAATTCAAAGACATGTGACTAACACTTATAAATACAGAGAAACCCTCTAGGCTAAGAGTTTAACACTGAATACCAATGAAGTGAAACACAATAGCCCCCACTAACTGCAGAGAGAGAGAGAGACAGTGAGGGAGAGACCACAGTATTCTTTCAAACAATTAAATAGAAAAATAAAGAACTACAGAGAGACACCGACCACAATATTCAATGAAACAATTAAATAGAAAAATAAAATGCAGTACAATCTTTAACTTTGCAAGTTTGTACTTAACTCAGCTAGTAAGGCAGTTGATTGTAGGTATGTAGCAGAAGCCAAACAACTCAGATATTGAGTAGTAATACATTCAAAGATATGTGACTAACACTTATAAATACAGAGAAACCCTCTAGGCTAAGAGTTTAACACTGAATATCAATGAAATGAAACACAACAGCCCTCACTAACTGCAGAGAGAGTGAGAGAGAGAGAGAGAGACCACAGTATTCTATGAAACAATTAAATAGACAGAAAAATAAAATGCAGCACAATCTTTAACACTGCAAGTTTGTACTTAACTCAGCTAGTAATGCAGTTGATTGCAGGTATGTAACTGAGTAGTAATAAATTCAAAGATATGTGACTAACACTTATAAATACAGAGAAACCCTCTAGGCTAAGAGTTTAACACTGAATATCAATTAAGTGAAACATAATATTCGCCCACTAATTGCAGACAGAGAGACCACAGTATTCTATGAAACAATTAAATAGAAAAATAAATAACTACATAGAAACACAGACCACAATATTCAATGAAACAATTAAGTAGAAAAATAAAATGCAGTATAAATTTTAACACTGCAAGTTTGTACTTAACTCAGCTAGTAATGCAGTTGATTGTAGGTATGTAGCAGAAGCCAAACAACTCAGATACTGAGCAGTAATACATTCAAATATATGTGACTAACACTTACAAATACAAAGAAACCCTATAGGTTAAGAGTGTAACACTGAATATCAATGAAGTGAAACATAGTATCCCACACTAACTGCACAGACAGAGAGAGAGACCCACAGTATTCTATGAAACAATTAAATAGAAAAATAAGTAACTACAGAGAGACACAGACCACAATATTTAATGAAACAAATGGACAGAAAAATAAAATGCTGTAAATCTTTAACGGTGCAAGTTTGTACTTACCTCAGCTAATAATGCAGTTGATTGTAGGTATGTAGCAGAAGCCAAGCAACTCGGATATTGAGCAATAATAAATTCAAAGATATGTGACTAACACTTATAAATACAGAGAAACCCCCCTAGGCTAAGAGTTTAACACTGAATATCAATGAAGTGAAACACAATAGCCCCCACTAACTGCAGAGAGACAGATAGAGAGAGAGACTACAGTAGTCTATGAAACAAATAAATAGAAAAAGAAATAACTACAGAGAGACACAGACCACAATATTCAATGAAACAATTAAATAGACAGAAAAATAAAATGCAGTACAATCTTTAACACTGCAGGTTTGTACTTAACTCAGCGAGTAATGCAGTTGATGGTAAGTATGTAGCAGAAGCCAAACAACTCAGATATTGAGCAGCAATACGTTCAAAGATATGTGACTAACACTGATAAATACAGAGACACCCTCTAGGCTAAGAGTTTAACATTGAATATCGATGAAGTGAAACACAACAGCCCTCACTAACTGCAGAAAGAGTGAGAGAGAGAGAGAGACCACAGTATTCTATGAATCAATTAAATAGAAAAATAAGTATGTAGCAGAAGCCAAACAACTCAGATATTGAGCAGTAATAAATTCAAATATATGTGACTAATACTTATAAATACAAAGAAACCCTATAAGCTAAGAGTGTAACACTGAATATCAATGAAGTGAAACACAGTAGCCCTCACTAACTGCAGAGACAGAGAGAGAGAGAGAGAGAGAGACCACAGTATTCTATGCAACAATTAAATAGAAAAATAAGTAACTAGAGAGAGACACAGAGCACAATATTCAATGAAACAAATGGACAGAAAAATAAAATGCTGTAAATCTTTAACGGTGCAAGTTTGTACTTAACTCAGCTAATGATGCAGTTGATTGTAGGTATGTAGCAGAAGCCAAACAACTCAGATATTGAGCAATAATAAATTCAAAGATATGTGACTACAGTACTCTATGAAACAAATAAATAGAAAAAGAAATAACTACAGAGAGACACAGACCACTATATTCAATGAAATTATTAGACAGAAAAATAAAATGCTGTAAATCTTTAACACTGCAAGTTTGTACTTAACTCAGCTAGTAATGCTGTTGATTGTAGGTACGCAGCAGAAGCCAAACAATTCAGATATTGAGCAGTAATAAATTCAAAGATATGTGACTAACACTTATAAATATAGAGAAACCCTGTAGACTAAGAGTTTAACACTGAATATCAAAGAACTGAAATACGATAGCCCCCACTAACTGCCGAGAGAGACCACAGTACTCTATGAAACAATTAAATAGAACAATAAATAACTAGAGAGAGACACAGACCACAATATTCACTGAGAATTAAATAGACAGAAAAATAAAAATGCAGTACAGTCTGTAACACTGCGGGCTTGTACTTAACTCAGCTAGTAATGCAGTTGATTGTTGGTATGTAGAAGAAGCCAACCAACGCAGACATACAGCAGTAAAAAATACAAAGATATGTGACTAACACTTATAAACACAGAGAAACCCTCTAGGCTAAGAGTTTATTACTAAATATCAATGAAGTGAAACACAATAGCCCTCACTAACTGCAGAGAGAGAGAGAGAGAGACCACAGTATTCTAAGAAACAATTAAATAGAAAAATAAGTACACAGAGACACAGACCACAATATTCAATGAAACAATTAAATAGAAAAATAAAATGCAGCACAATCTTTAACACTGCAAGTTTGTACTTAACTCGGCTAGTAATGCAGTTGATTGTAGATATGTAATTGAGCAGTAATAAATTCAAAGATATGTGACTAACACTTATAAATACAGATATACCCTCTAGGCTAAGAGTTTAACACTGACTGTCAATGAAGTGAAATAATATTCCCCCACTAACTGCAGACAGAGAGACCACATTATTCTATGAAAGAATTAATTAGAAATATAAATAACTACAGAGAGACACAGACCATAATATTCAATAAAACAATTAAATAAAAAAATAAAATGCAGTACAATCTTTAACACTGCAAGTTTGTACTTAACTCAGCTAGTAATGCAGTCAATTGTAGGTATGTAGCAGAAGCCAAACAACTCAGATACTGAGCAGTAATACATTCAAAGATATGTGACTAACACTTATAAATACAGAGAAACCCTCTTGGCTAAGAGTTTAACACTGAATATCAAGGAAGTAAAACACAATAGCCCCCACTAACTGCAGAGAGAGAGAGAGAGAGAGACTACAGTATTCTATGAAACAATTAAACAGAAAAAAGTAACTACAGACAGACACAGACCACAATATTCAATGAAACAATTAAATAGAGAGAAAAATAAAATGCAGTACAATATTTAACACTGCAAGTTTGTACTTAACTCAGCTAGTAATGCAGTCGATAGTAGGTATGTAGCAAAAGCCAAACAACTCAGATATTGAGCAGTAATAAATTCAAAGATATGTGACTAACACTTATAAAAACAAAGAAACCCTCTAGGCTAAGAATTTAACACTGAATATCAATGAAGTGAAACACAATAGCTCCCACTAAATGCAGAGAGAGAGAGAGACTACAGTATTCTATGAAACAATTAAATAGAAAAAGAAATAACTACAGAGAGACACAGACCACAATATTCAATGAAACAATTAGAAAAATAAAATGCAGTACAATCCTTAACACTGCAAGTTTGTACTTAATTTAGCTAGTAATGCAGTTGATTGTAGCTATGTAGCAGAAGCCAAACAACTCAGATATTGAGCAGTAATAAATTCAAAGACATATGACTAACACTTATAAATACAGAGAAACCCTCTAGGCTAAGAGTTAAACACTGAATACCAATGAAGTGAAACACAATAGCCCCCACTAACTGCAGAGAAAGCGAGAGACCACAGTACTCTATGAAACAATTAAATACAAAAATAAATAACTGCAGAGAGACACAAACCACAATATTCAATGAAACAATTAAATAGACAAAAAATAAAATGCAGTACAGTCTTAAACACTGCAGGCTTGTACTTAACTCAGCTAGTAATGCAGTTGATTGTAGGCATGCAGCAGAAGCCAAACAACTCAGATACTGAACAGTAATAAATTCAAAGATATGTGACTAACACTTATAAATACAGAGAAACTCTCTCGGCTAAGAGTTTAACACTGAATATCAGTGAAGTGAAAAACAATAGCCCCCACTAACTGCAGAGAGAGAGAGAGACAGAGAGATTGAGAGTGAGGGAGGGAGAGACCACAGTATTCTTTCAAACAATTAAATAGAAAAATAAAGAACTACAGAGAGACACCGACCGCAATATTCAATGAAACAATTAAATAGATATAAAAATAAAATGCAGTACAATCTTTAACTTTGCAAGTTTGTACTTAACTCAGCTAGTAAGGCAGTTGATTGTAGGTATGTAGCAGAAGCCAAACAACTCAGATATTGAGTAGTAATACCTTCAAAGATATGTGACTAACACTTATAAATACAGAGAAACCCTCTAGGCTAAGAGTTTAACACTGAATATCAATGAAGTGAAACATAATATTCACCCACTAATTGCAGACAGAGAGACCACAGTATTCTATGAAACAATTAAATAGAAAAATAAGTATATAGCAGAAGCCAAACAACTCAGATATTGAGCAGTAATAAATTCAAATATATGTGACAAATACTTATAAATACAAAGAAACCCTATAGGCTAAGAGTGTAACACTGAATACCAATGAAGTGAAACACAGTAGCCCTCACTAACTGCAGAGACAGAGAGAGAGAGAGAGAGAGAGAGAGAGAGAGAGAGAGACCACAGTATTCTATGCAACAATTAAATAGAAAAATAAGTAACTACAGAGAGATACAGACCACAATATTCAATGAAACAAATGGACAGAAAAATAAAATGTTGTAAATCTTTAACGGTGCAAATTTGTACTTAACTCTTAATAATGCAGTTGATTGTAGGTATGTAACAGAAGCCAAACAAGTCAGATATTGAGCAATAATAAATTCAAAGATATGTGACTACAGTACTGTATGAAACAAATAAATAGAAAAAGAAATAACTACAGAGAGACACAGACCACTATATTCAATGAAACAATTAGAAAAATAAAAAGCAGTACAATCTTTAACACTGCAAGTTTGTACTTAACTCAGCTAGTAATGCTGCTGATTGTAGGTATGCAGCAGAAGCCAAACAACTCAGATATTGAGCAGTAATAAATTCAAAGATATGTGACTAACACTTATAAATATATAGAAACCCTGTAGACTAAGAGTTTAACACTGAATATCAAAGAACTGAAACACAATAGCCCCCACTAACTGCCAAGAGAGAGAGAGACCACAGTACTCTATGAAACAAACAGAAAAATAAATAACTAGAGAGAGACACAGACCACAATATTCAATGAGACAATTAAATAGACAGAAAAATAAAAATGCAGCACAATCTTTAACATTGCAGGTTTGTACTTAACTCAGCAAGTAATGCAGTTGATTGTTAGTATGTAGCAGAAGCCAAACAACGCAGACGTACAGCAGTAAAAAATTCAAAGATATGTGACTAACACTTATAAATACAGAGAAACCCTCTAGGCTAAGAGTTTATTACTAAATATCAATGAAGTGAAACACAATAGCCCTCACTAACTGCAGAGAGAAAGAGAGAGAGAGAGAGACCACAGTATTCTAAGAAACAATTAAATAGAACAATAAGTACACAGAGACACAGACCACAATATTCAATGAAACAATTAAATAGGAAAAATAAAATGCAGCACAATCTTTAACACTGCAAGTTTGTACTTAACTCAGCTAGTAATGCAGTTGATTGTAGATATGTAATTGAGCAGTAATAAATTCAAAGATATGTGACTAACACTTATAAATACAGATATACCCTCTAGGCTAAGAGTTTAACACTGACTGTCAATGAAGTGAAATAATATTCCCCCACTAACTGCAGACAGAGAGACCACATTATTCTTTGAAATAATTAAATAGAAATATAAATAACTACAGAGAGACACAGACCATAACATTCAATAAAACAATTAAATAAAAAAATAAAATGCAGTACAATCTTTAACTGCAAGTTTGTACTTAACTCAGCTAGTAATGCAGTCAATTGTAGGTATGTAGCAGAAGCCAAACAACTCAAATATTGAGCAGTAATACATTCAAAGATATGTGACTAACACTTATAAATGCAGAGAAACACTCTTGGCTAAGAGTTTAACACTGAATATCAGGGAAGTAAAACACAATAGCCCCCACTAACTGCAGAGAGAGAGAGAGAGAGACAGAGACCACAGTAGTCTATGAAACAATTAAATAGAAAAATAAATAACTACAGAGAGAGTCAGACCACAATATTCAATGAAACAATTAAACAGACAGAAAAATAAAATGCAGTACAATCTTTAAAACTGCAAGTGTGTACTTAGCTAGTAATGCAATTGATTGCAGGTATGCAGCAGAAGCCAAACAACTCAAGACATTGAGCAGTAATAAATTCAAAGATATGTGACTAATACTTATAAATACAGAGAAACCCTCTAGGGTAAGAGTTTAACACTGAATATCAATGAAGTGAAACACAATAGCCCCCACTAACTGCAGACAGAGCGACCACAGTATTCTATGAAACAATTAAATAGAAAAATAAATAACTACAAAGAGACACAGACCACAATATTCAATGAAACAATTAAATAGACAGAAAAATAAAATGCAGTACAATCTTTAACACTGCAAGTTTGTACTTAACTCAGCTAGTAATGCAGTTGATTGTACGTATGTAGCAGAAGCCAAACAACTCAGATATTGAGTGTTGTACTACAGTTTACTTTCCTTGGACAGGGAATACTTTTTTTATAATTATGGACCACAGCATATGGCCCTTCATGTATGTATTTACACATTTAAAAGCAACCACAGTTTTACACGTGGCTATGGCTCCAGAAAATATTCTCCACACCTGACTCCAAGACAGACCTTAGTATTCCTCCCTCTGGAAAAAGTAATAGTGGGGAAAGTGCCCAGTCACTTTTTACATGTCCTCACTAAACACTATATTCCAGTATTTTCTAACAATGTTGACATAGTGGTGAGTGGTGTTACTAAAGGGAACAGTGAAAGAAACTGTATCTTTCATCCATTTTGAAGTGATCTCTGGATGTGTGTTATTACTAGACAATGAACATTTTCTTGATTTCCATATTTCTCTGCTTTATGCAAACTTTCATAAAATTTCCAAAATATTTCTAGTACCCTTACAGGATCTCCTGTTATATTCCATATTAAAGGCACCCTAAGCTTGGCGACAATAATTTCTACTAAGTGTTCATTGTTTTTTTTTTCCCAAACACCTTTATTGAATTATCACTTGTTATATAGGCAAATTTACATTCATATAAAAGTAATCACACTATAACATAACGAACAATGTACTTCACATATATTGCTATATGTCATACAGCCTAAGTAACATTACATAAATTATTCAATTCCTGCCTTATTTTCTTTTTTTAAACAAGAAGCATCTTTAGTAAACCATCACTTACAACATAGGCAATCATACATTTATACAAATGAAAACAAACCACACCAACACAATCCTAGTTGTAAGCATTTTACATCACAATCCATATTGACACACTCCCAGTTGCAAACATTATACATCACTTATAATAAACCCAATCTTTTTCAGTCAAACATTACATAACTCATTTAAGTCCTGTCACCTTTTAAACCTCCTTCCTCCCTTATATGCATTGTTTCTACAATTCCCATTTTTTCCTATGTAGTTTGCTCCTACCCTTTTATAAAGATCTCAATTCAAATTGTTTTATCTGTTACTATATTCACTATTTCTAGTACAGTTGGTTTAGATTTTGACTTCCATTTTCTAGTAAATGCTTTTTTGGCAGCCACCATTATTAGACACTGCAAGGCCTTACCATGGATAGGCAACTCAGATTCTGTATCATAGCTCAGAAAAATCATCTCCCTCGTCAGACCAATCTGCCCACCCAGCATATCTGACAGTGCACCCTGCAGGGAATACTTAAAGTCCACCAATTCACTGCACTCCCAGAAAATACATTCTCAATTACCTCTTTCTTCCTAGTCACACATCCAACATTTGCTGTCTGCCTGAGGAAAAATTTTCTGGAGTCTACTTGCGGTATAAAAATATCTATATAAACATTTCCAAGCAAAAATCCAAAAACTTCTAGAATTAAGTGTTAACTGTTGAGTCTGATCTACCCCTAACCTTGGCATATTTAAGTCTTCTACAAATATTTCCATTTGTCCTTTTTCTTGATTTCTCAATTCCTCTGCTTTATACCAATTTTCATAAAATTTCTGAAATATCTGCAATACATCTACAGGACCTCTGGTGATTTTTCTTGTTATAGGCCCTATAAGTTTGACAACAACCCTTTCTACGTTCTGTTCTCTAAGTTGTGCCAATAATTTGTGTGCTCTAGAGTTACTATCAAAAACAGTTGCTAAACAGTAATCTTTCCAAACTCATGCATGTCATTCAGGTTCTTCCTTATTTTCTCTTTAGCACTCTGTAATCGCCCCCTTCTAGTTCTGTGACATTCTCCTTATTCTGTAACATTTGTCAGCCCCTTTAAATAATTTTTGTAACTTCTTAACCATATCTCTTTTTCTTTTATTTCTACCTTATTTTTAAACCTAACCTTCATTTTACCCCACTTACTAGCTATAACTTCAAGAGTACTTTCCATCTTCCCTAATAGCTCTCGAATAATAACTCTCGAATAACTTCCACTACACTTTCCTTAAATTTCTCTCTTTTTAACAGGTTTGTGGGGAGGGGCAAGTGACTTATCGTTACTTACTCTGCATTTTTTATTTTAGCAATTATTGGCGCATGATCTGAAATAAGTTATTGGGTGTGAGTCAAAGTTCTCAATTAAATGCACATGTTCCTGTGAAAAATTATTTATGTCAAGTTTTGCCTAGTTATTGTACATTGGAAAATAATATCTAAATTATTTCCAACTTCCTACTACTGAATTCACGTCTTCCATACCAGATATTTTCATAAATTTATTCAGAAATCTACCCTTCTTTGTTACATCATCCCTTCTATGTCTTCCAGATACATCCCCATTGTTGCAAATTCCACTCCCCACTTTCAGTAATATCCACTGTTGAAAGCTGATCATTTCCCCCAGTTTTTTAAAGCTCCATGATAGCAATATTAGGTATTATACAAATACATCCTGTCATTCTCAACCCTTGCCCGTAACCCCTTACTACCACAAATCTGCCATTATAACATTTTTTTCCACTTCTAACACTCTAGGAGCTCCTGTAGCAATTAATATAAGTATTCTTATTTTCCTTTGTCCCTAATATTCTGCTGAATATCCATCCTGAAATCTTTTCTTCATAAAATTCACATGCTTGGCTATTTCCAAATGTGTCTCCTGTAACATTGTTATTGGCACTCAGCATTTCTTAACATAATTAAATATTCTTTCCATTTTGTCTATGCATGTGAGGCCATTCTCATTCCGAGATAATATGGAAAGTGACGCCATTATGATAAGAAGTTATTATTGTTACCTATTTTATATATATATATATATATATATATATATATATATATATATGTGTGTGTGTATATATATATATATATATATATATATATATATATATATATATATATATCTATATATAAACAGCTTTTTAAAATGTTTGTTTCCAGCTTTTGTGATACATGGGCAAACTAATGTTTGGCATGTAAATCTTTTATACAGCTTTTTCTCATCATCAACACTGGAACCTATGTCACATTTTACAAGACTTTTTGTTTTTACGAAAATCCTCAAACAAAAAAACAAACACACCCCCTGAACACCCCATAACCTGTTAACTTAATAAAATACACAAAACAGAGTATATCTTCAAATAATAAAGTACAACTCTCTTAATAGAAACAACTGTCCCAGACAGAGAGCTGCAAACACCAGCCTTAATTAACCTGAAGCTGAAGTTCTCCATGGTAAGACATATGTTACTACACATGCTTCTACCTACTCTAATTGGTGTTTGTCCTTTTTTATCTTTATTTCCCTCTTAGATGTGAAAAACAATTTGTATGCTTTCAGAAAACAATAACTTTTAGAAAAAAACAATACTTTGGCTATCTTGTTGTTGTTGTTGTTGTCTTTCAGCTTTTCCCAGTTAGGGGTCGCCACAGCAGAACTCCGGTCTGCTAATGATTGGCAGTAGATTTTTATGAACACTGAGGTGCCAGCTCGACGTTCAACCTTCAACGAAGGCACGCCCATTTACGCATGTCTTTCGAACGCCCACCCAACCGCAGGGAGGACATGCAGACTCCACACAGAAGGCACTCCCTGCACTCCAGCCAAGAATCGAATGGGAGAACCTCTTGCTGTGAGGCAACAATGCTACTGCTTGGCTATCTTGCATTGTCCTATAATCAGTTTGTCTCCATGGAACATGAGTGAAAAGAAAATGTAGCCCTCAGCTGCAGGCTTGTAAAGATAAGCTGAAACATGTTTTGGTAAAAGGAAAACTTTTCATTATATCCAATTTTCTCATATGTACTTGTTTTCACTTAAATCTCGTTATTAGATTAAGCCAAGGGTCTTAATCCAGACATTCACCTATGCAAAAGGAAGAGAAAACATATTAGCTCCACATACACTATAATCTGTGCATGTTTGCATTCCATCGTCCACCTCAGCAACCCAAGATTACACCCTATTAACTTAAACATGCTTTTGTCTAGCCTTTTTCTTTTTTGCATTGTAATGCTTACATTTCCTAATACTAAAAAAGAAGAAATACATCTGTTTACTTTAGTATCTTTACTACAAACAACTAATACATATGTTTCTATAAAACATGCAATTTACATCATGAAATATTTCACAGAAATACTGTTAAGAACAGAAACTGTTTTATGTATAGTTACCTTCTTCCTTCTTCTTCCCCTCCCCTCAGTGTCCTTCCAAGCATTAATGACATGAAGTGAAGCAAATACTTTTCAGTTCCCTACAAGTTCAACAAAGTCAACAAATATCCTCTCTTTCCTTGCCTTGTTTTTCTCATACAGACATATTACATAAATACAACTGATGCATTGCAGTCTCACATTTATTAATGTATTTGTTGGTGGTCTGCTTCCTGTTTATCTCCATCTTCCAAATGGAGACTCTGGTTCAATTCCAAGGTACAAGGTTTCACTGGCAAAGCCTCAACATGTGCTTTGTTATCAGAAGAATGAGAAGCAGAGTCTCCTTCTGCCTGATGCATCACTTTTTGTTTGACAAACTTTTGCATTTCCTTCTTAGCCTGTTCTGCATCAAAAATGACTGATTCTCTAGGAAAAAATATTCTGAAACAGCTGGATACAGCAGCCTGAATCTCATACCCGCATCTCGACATTTCCTTATTGCTAGAATAAATGTGTTTCTGCTCTGCTTGGTGTACAGTGAATAATCATTTCACGGAAACACTGTACTATCTCCAACTTTTAATACTTTTCCCTTTTGCCACAAGTTTGTCAGGATCAACTTTTTCTGCTGCTAGGTTTGCATCTTTACTAATACAGGTTTTGGCTGCTCTCCATGGCCAGATTTGGAACATACACAATGTGTGTGCTTTCAATTAACAGTTCCTGCTGTGGAACACCAGTCCAGTTGCTTATCTGTGCATTCGTAAAATTAATACTGTCTATTCCTTCTAACTTCACTGGTACAGCAGAAAATCTCAGATTTTCCCTAGGTGCTCTGTCCTCTAATTCTAACATTTTTTTTAAACATCTCGTCTTGAGCAGTCTCATACTCATCTAGCCTTTTCTTCATTTTACCTCTGATCTTTGCAGTCTTATTAGCTTATCTGAATACATGTTTAAAGCTTCTTCTATTTTTTCCAGGCTTTTGTTATTTGATTTAATATATTCATTCATTGTTTTGTTTATTGCAATCAATTCTGAGTTAATTTGATTTATTTTTTCCTCTAAATTACTGGAAGCCACATCTTGCAGCTGAGCTAGAGCTTGAACTTTTTTTTTGAACAGCTGCAAGATTCTTCCCAGTCAAAGTTTTCTATTTTTCTTTCAGGCTGTTTTGTTTCTTCTTTGCAGGCATCTAGGCAGTGTACTAACTAGCCAGTAACTGTATTTTACTCAAGTTGGCAATATCTCTGGCTGCAGTTTCTCAGTTTCTGTTTTCACACTAGGAAAACTGAAGTTAAGCTGTTGAGCAGTGTGCAGCCATCTTGGAAGTCCAAGAAAGGGAAAATTATCATCCAAAGGATAAAAATTCAAAGAGGGATATCCCAGCGTGATTCTCTGTCACAGCTGTTTTGTCTTGCCCTTAACCCATTAAGCTGTTTACTTAATAGCTTAGGTCATGGTTACAATTTGGCTCAGAGAAAACACAGTTGCTTAAAGACTTTTCATTTCTTTTTTGTGGATGACTTAAAACTGTATAGTTTTATCAGATGAAGAGTTGAAAGCGCAACTACAAGTGGTTAAAACTTTCTCAGATAATATAAGAATGAAATTTGGTCTTGATAAATGTACAAATGCAGTGTTTAAAGCACGAAAGTTGCAGTATCAAGAAAATATTGATCTGAGACAGGAATGTGACATAAAAGAACTTGAACAGGAAGGAGTGTATAAATATTTGGGAAATGATGAAAGATCGGCAATAAAACAAGAGCAAATGAGAATAAAACTCAGTAAGGAATACTTCGGAAAACTAAAACACTGAAAACTACTTTGGCATCTAGGAATAAAATCCAAGCAATAATCCCATTTGCTCTGCTTGTTCTAGTTTACAGTTTTTTTGTGATTGACTGGTCCCAAATGGTACTGGATCATTTTTTTCAGAAAAACAAGAAAAGTGCTTCATGCTTATCAAATGATAAATAAAATCAGTGAATACTAAGATTACATATTCCACACTCTGAAGGGGGTATGGGCCTCCTCCACATTGATTAAATGTATAGAGGTAGACTGTGCACATATCCGCTGATTTTATCAGATCCAAGCATAGTAAAAGTTTTAAAACATGAGGACAGGAGGTCTAAGATGACCTCTCTGCCTAGTTTAGCATAAGCATTCCACTATCAAGTGGGAAGGGAAATCAAAGCAGAAGTACACAAAAATCAGGCAGCAACTGAATATGCCAAAAAACAAGAGAAAGAATATAAGGAGAACGATCAGAAAAGAAAGAAAGAAATATGGAAAAGCAATAAATATAGTGGCAAGTATAGAGATCTCCTGGAACAACCTCATTTGATCAGGATTTGACACAGGAATAGTTAAGCAGAGGTTAGTTAAAACTTAAAGATGAAAGGTCAGTAATGGCAACCCAGGATAGTGGACTATGTACACGTTGGTTTATAAGGTTCATAGAACATGTGGGAGAAACATTACACACAGAGCATATCTGAGGAGGAGCACCTGATCTGTGATATATAGCAATAAGTAGCCTGCATTTTTTTTTTGCTTATTTGTAGTAGTTATTGCTTCTTCGAGATATTTATATGAATTTTATTGTACACTGCATACTTGTACTGTATTTCATAGCTATTGGCTCACTGCTGGTTTTCTGCTGTGATAAACATTTCTGTAGTGTGTTCTGCTTAAAATTGTTTAGGTAACAGCTGTAATATTCTCCATATTCCTGTTTGTGTTGTGGGCCTAGTTGTTTGATAGAAACTGTTTTCTGAGCTCATTGTCCAGGCCATCTTAGTTAGCAAAGACCATCCCCCACTTCAGTGAGAGTTTAGTTTTTATGGTCATTGTCTATTTGGGTTGCCAGGTCTACGGCTTGGAGAAAGCACCTCATTGGTTCCTTTGAGCTTTCTTTAAATTTGTTTCAGGTTTCAACTTTCTGTTACTTAAGAAGTTAACTTGAGTGTTTCAGCCATTACACACAGAGCTATCTGAGGAGCACCTGATCTGTGATATATAGCAATACATAGCCTGTTTTTTTGCTTATTTGTAGTAGTTACTGCTTATTCTAGATATTTATAGCAATTTTATTGTATACTGCATACTTGTACTGTATTTCATAGTTATTGGCTCACTGCTGGTTTTCTGCTGTGATAAACATTTCTGTAGTGTTTTCTGCCTAAAAAAGCTTCCCACCCTCCCTTCCTATTGGCATTACACCTGCTGGCCTTGCAATTGCCCGCCCCTACTCTAAATTTGATCTTGGACACTCCTCCCAGTCTAGTGCCATTAGCTCATTCTACCTAATACAGAGAGAACATCTGAGAAGGCCAACCCACTTAGTTTCTTTCCTTCTGTTCCTCCTTTCTCCCTTTCTTAAAAAAAATGCCTGAATCTCATTGTGTTCTGACTGTGCTTCTCAACATTTTGGAAATATAGAGTATATTTTAGTGCATTTATTGAAATTGTATTTGCCTTAATATTGCTGCAACTCAAGTGCTCTAGTCTGCACTGCATCTGAATTGTTTTAGCGCATTTTAGCTGCTTTTATGTATATACAAACATTTCTGTATATGCAGACTAGCTACTTATTCTACTGTATTACTGCCTCTTAAATCGTTTTTCAGTTGTGCACTTGCCTTGCTCATTTATAAAGTTTTAAATTGCTAACTTTGTAGAGTTCTAATTGCATTTACTGTTTAGGGTTACACACTCAATTGTGTTAGCCTTTTCTGTGTTTATTTACTGTATTATTGCACTGTTTAGTCTGTTTTAACCAAAAAAAAAAATGCTATCATGTTTGCTCGTTTCCCGCCTTTCCTAGCTAGTATAGTCCAGATCCCAGGCTTTGCTGGTTTCAGGACTTTATTTTCTGTGTTCAGAGCTATCCAGATCTTGCTGTGGTATAGGGAAGTCCTACTCCTTACCAGTGGGAGTGGTAAGCATTGTACTGCCTATCTAACACTAAAGGAGTGGTTTCCAGCTCTGAAATTGTAATTTTATTAGCCATTTTGGGCTGATTTCTATCCCTTTCAACTTTCTGGCTTAAAAATGCATGTGTTTGTGCATTTTTCACTTCGTGCAGCACCACGGGGCTACAGTTAAACTATTCCAGGTGCCAGAAAGTCTGCTCTTCAAAGATTCCCTTAGAACTAGCTGGTTTCTCAGTAGTAGCACTAAAATCTGAACCCCTGTGACTAGCACTTGCTCTAGAACCTGCTGGAAAGCACTATGAAGCCTTAAACTGATACAAGCACTCAACTCTCCTTGTTAATAAGGAGAAATCAATTGTAGGCACTAAACAGCCTATAATTGCAAAGTACCTTGCAAAGGTAAGGGAAAACAGCTCTTGTACTTTACAAAAAAAGCACATAAACAGGCATGTCCAAGGGTCAGCTTCTGGTCATTTCTCCTGTCCACCTGGTGAATCTGGGCATACTGCGGCAATGCAGCAACTGCCTCGTACACAGACAACCCTTTCCTCATACCACCCAACACTACAACCTGCGAGAGATGCACTTATATAACCAAACTGGAAGCAAAGCTCTCTCCAGCCAAGACTGTGCTAGACAGTCAAGAGGAGAAGGTTAACATCTGCACTACACGTCAAGCAGCACATAACCATTCAAAACCCACACCATCAACACCCACACATAGCAATACTAAACCCACATATGCGGAGGCCCTTAACATTAACCTGCCCAAACAACAAGGACCTCCAAAGCTGAAACGCAAACAAACACCAGTCACGACCAAAGTGACACATAGCTCACAACACCAGTGTGCCACCCAACAACAGCCCCTATGGCAAGACAATGTACCGAACACTTTAGTCACAGGTGACTGTATAGTCAGGTACACCAGGCTGAACAAGGAGAAAATTACAGTCAGCTGCCTGTCGGGTGCCAGGAACCATCACGTAATGCATGAACTCAAGTCACTCCACAACAAATACAAATACGACTCTGTCATTGTCCATGTTGGAGTGAATGACTTGAGACGTACCTCCCTGGACAACATGAAAAGAGACATGGAAGAGCTCTCGGATCATGTGGCCCAGGCAGGTATGACCCTAGCCCTGAGTAGCATCCTGCCTTCGCCCAGAATTATACCACAGTATAAGGACAAAATGATTGACTTCAACAATTGGCTAAGCTTCTGGTGTCATTCAAAGGGGATCCAGTATCTGTCTGTCTGGGACGACATGATCGACAAACCACGATGCTTTGCCAGAGATGGTCTGCACCTGTCACCCCTGGGATTCAGGTTACTGGCTAAAGCTCCTGCCACCCCTATAGTGCCTTTTTTAGGCAAGGTTCCAAGGACAAAACTATCACTGTAACAGATACAAACATGCAAAATCTGAAGGCAATGCTACTCAAACCTCAAAATGTACTCTCTCGAGGCACTCCTAAAAATGGAGAACATTGATATCTGTGCAGTAACTGAGACCTGGTTCAAGGCTCCAGAGAGCACCCCTGCAATACCAGGCTACAACTCTTACCACACTTTTCTGCCACCAAACCAATACCGAAACACTAAAGGTGGAGGAGTGTCCATATTCACCAAGGATATTCACACCTCCAGGCTAGTTGCCCAACACAATGCATCTGAAATTCTCCAGGTGCAACTAACACTAGGTAAGACTGCAATCCAAATTATAGCTTGCTACAGATCCCCCACCATGCCCCAAGATTCTCTACACCTTTCTAAACATACTGGAAAATATTAAGACACAACCAAACACCCTAATACTGAGTGATTTCAACTACCCTGCCATTAACTGGGAAAACTACTCGGGTACCAACACCTTTTCCCAACGGTTCTTGGAATTCATAAATTCCAACACCCTGGAACAACTAATCCACTGTCCCACCAGGGGCTTACTAACATGGGAGATAGATGCTCCACACCAGTGGTCACCCCCTCATTGGTCAGGTCTGACCATAAGCAAATCACCCTTGACATCCACATCCCACCCCCACCCCCCAGTAAGGAAACTTCCGTAAAAACTTCTCCAAAGCCAACTTCATGCTACTCACATCAGATGTGACAAACTTCATGACACCCATGCAGATGGGAGCTGAACGTTCGACTGCTGAATCCTACACTAAGGCACTGTATGAGCATATCCACTCATGCCTGAATTGTGCCATCCCAAATAGAACCAAGACACTCTCCTCCAAAAAAAGGAAGCCCATCTGGTGGTCCCCTGCCATAAACAAACTATACAACAGAAGGAAGAAATTGTTGCAGAAAAGAGGAAAATCCCAGGATGCAAAAAACTCCCTTACCAGCCACAGTAAGAAGCTGAGATCCCTCATAAAATCCTCCAAAGCTAGTTACAAAAATAAAATAATTGCCAAAGATTCCAAAGACAATCACAAGGCATTCTATAGTTATGTCAAGAATCTAAATGGCAATGCTCAGATCTGCTCTGAGCTACAAGAGAATGCTGATCCCAAGGATATTGCCAATATCCTGGCAGATCGATTTAGTGCCAACTTCACCCCACTCTCTCCCCCTAGAGGGCCCATCTCAATACCAAAAGATTGCCAAATTCCGGTAATCACGGCCACACAGGTAGAAACTGCACTCTCCAAAGCTAAGAATACAGCATCCATTGGACAAGATGGCATCCCGGGCTGTGTACTACATGAACTACAAAATGAACTGGCACCTCACCTAAGTGTCATGTTTAATCACAGCCTCACCTCAGGCTTCGTGCCCACTGAGTGGCGCACAGCTACAGTTATCCCACTCCACAAGGGGGGATCCACCTTGGATCCCGGAAACTACCGTCCCATCAGTCTGACGAGCCTGATCTGCAAGGGCATGGAACGCATTATCATGGAACTTATAAACAAAGACATTGGCAACCTTCAAACACTGGACCCCACCCAGTTTGGGTTCGTGAAGGGCTAATCTTGTCTCCTGAACCTGATTGACTTCTTTGAATCAATCTCCAGAGCTGTGGATGAGGGTAAGGCAGTCCCACACAGCCTATCTGGACCTTGCCAAGGCCTTCGACACCATCCCCCACTCTGGAATCATAGATAAACTTACTAAACTGGGCATAAATCCCTACGTCACTCGATGGGTTGCCAACTGGCTTACTAACAGAACCCAGACTGTAAAAGTAGCCGACTCCAAATCCAGCTCCAGACAAGTGACAAGTGGAGTACCTCAGGGTTCAGTCCTGGGACCGGTCTTGTTTGGCATCTACTTCTCTGAAGTACAGGCCACTAAGGGACTCTGGCTAACACAGTTCGCAGATGACTGCAAACTGGGAGCCATTACTGAATCCCCAAATGATGTGAACATTCTACAAAAGGGCCTTACAGAAACAGATGCTTGGTGCCAGAGCCATGGGCTCAAGCCTAATGCCAAGAAATGTACAGTTATCCCCTTTGGGAAAAACCATGTACCCATGAATTACCACATAGGTGGCAGTACACTAAACACTGAAAGTGTGATGAGAGACTTGGGGACACAGGTGGACAGTGGTCTCACCTTCGATAACCACATTGCCACAACAGTCAGGAAATCCTTCTGTGTGGCACACCTCATCACGAAAGCTTTTCATCCAGAAAAAAGGAGGTCATTGTCCCACTGTACTCCGCACTCATTAGACCCATTATAGAGTACAACTCCCCATTTGGTATGTATCTCACAAGACATCTGCAACAGCTGGAAAGGCCGCAGAAATACCTCACTAAAAGAATCACAGGCCTAAAGCAGATGCCCTATGCTGTCTAAAAACACACCAGCTATACTCTGTGGCATATTGTCTACTCAGAGGCGATCTCTGCTTAACATACAAGGCCATGTCAAACCCTGAGCCGCTGAACATGTTCCACTTAAAGAAATCCCAATCCCTCACAGCCGCATGCTCCAGGGATCTAAACCTTGTCAACACAATGAACAAAACATGCTGGAGGGATAGGTTCTTGACCCAGGGACTCCCCAGACTCTGGAATAGACTGCCCATACATGTCAAGCAGAGCGCCTTCTTGGCCCTCTTCAAAAGGAACCTTGACAATTGGATGGGAGATAGGAAATTCACCCCGGGGATCACGTCAGTCACCCTGCTAGACAGGGGTCCAGGGAAGTAAATATTGTGGGAAGAAATATCCAGGGAATTGTTATGGCTAGGCTTGAACTGTATTGTAGGGCCAATAGCCTAGTACCAACCTATGAACAGGCAAATGTAGGTTCTGTAAAAAAAGAATTGGAAAAGAGTTGCACACCTTGATGCTGAGTGATATAATCATGGAAAAAGGCACTGTACAATGAAAGGCACAACAAAGTGGCAAGACTGTTGCATTGAGGATTGTGAAGGCATTACAATACAGAAGTAGTATAGCAGCACTGGAAACATGAACCATAAAACATTATAGAGAATGATGAAGTGTTGACCACATGGGATAATCCATTACCAAGAATTCAAAAAATAGATGAGAGAAAACCAGATAAGTAGTCCATGAAAAAAGATAAAAGTAGCATTGATCATTGAAATTGCTAGACATAGCAATTACAGTGTCTCATATAGAGACAGACACAAACTCATCAAATATAGGGATTTGCAGGCAGAAATGATAGCAATGTGAAAGAAAGACACCCATATGGTTCCAGTAGTAGTATGAGCGATGGGTCTAATAAAGAAGAATCTACAGTCGTATTAGATATGTTGCCAATACATGTAACTCCATACGAATTCCAGAAAGAGTCAATTCTGGGCACACTGCAGGTGCTGTGAAGAACACTTTTGGCTAATTTCTCAAATTTTATTTATACCCTGACTAGGAATGTAGTCCATTCTTGCCATAGTATTAGAAACACTAAAAAGATTCTGAGAAATTAAACCGATAGAAATCATTCTGTAGATCTGAATTAAGTTAATTAGGATTTTTGTGGGTTTTCAGCAGTACCAGGGGCGGCTCGTGGCATAGGGCTGCCGGACTGCAGCCCCCTCAAAAACAAAAAAGAGAAAGAAAAATGAAAAATAAAAAAAAAATTATTTTTCGAAATTTGCGGACTTCGCGCATGCGCAGTAGTCTATGCGCATGCTCAAGGCAGTCCGGCCGTCCCCATAGGGGGACACAAGGAGACGTCTGTGCACTTTTACAGTGCACAGACTCGCCAGGATTATGGGTCACGTCCGGACTGCAAGAGCAGCAGCAGGGACTCGGGACAGAGCATTAGGGATCTCGTCGGGAAGGAGCATTAGGATCTCGCGGGTCTTTCAGTATTGCGCGGGAAGGATGTACGTTAGCTGGATATATTCAGGTAAGGTGTCTTTTAATTTACAATGTTTATTTGTGTATGGTGCTTATGCTTTATTTACAATGTTTATTTGTGTATGGTGCTTATGCTTTATTTACAATGTTTATTTGTGTATGGTGCTTATGCTTTTTAATTTACAATGTTTAGAGTTTGTGTATGGTGCTTATGCTTTACTGGAGTTTGTGTATGGTGCTTATGCTTTACTGGAGTGTGTGTGTGTGTGAAAATGCCCCAGGTGCTTATGGTGGTCAGGCTTGAACCCTGTACCCTGTATGCAGGTGTTAAAGACTTGAGTTCCCTACCCACCACCATTTGTAAAAAAATTTCAGATTTTTGCCTCATATTCGATCTGATCTGTTCCTCATAATATCTGTGGTTTGTAAATGTTGCAATGCTTGATATTTGATGGTGTAGTAGTAGCATTGTTGCCTCACAGCTGCAGGTTCTTGGGTTTGATTCTTGGCTGGGGTTCCTTCTTTGTGGGGTCTGTATCTTCTCCCTGTGTTTGTGTGGGTTTGCTTTTGTGTCCTCCCATGTTACAAAGACATGTCTGCATTATTTCTTCCTGGGCCTCTGCTGAAAATTGTTTATTTGTTCCAAGTCAGACTGTCCTGATTAAAAAATGTTAAATAAAATTGACAGGCATTTGAATTTCAGACTTAAGGGTTTCTGAATGCTTAATTCCTTGCATATTTGATGGTGCAGTGGTAGTATTGTTGCCTCACAGCTATAGGTTTTCTGGTTTGATTCTTGGTTGGGGTGGCTTCTGTGTGGAGTCTGCATCTCCTCCATGTGTTTGTGTGGATTTGCTCTGGTGCCCTGCCATTTTACAAAGACGTGTCTGCAGTTTTAATCCCTGCTGAAAATTGGTTTTGTTCTGTCCGCAGTAAAATTGACAGGCATTTGAATTTCAGACTGCAGGTTTCTGAATGTTTAATTCCTTGCATAACTGATGGTGCAGTGATAGTATTGTTGCCTCACAGCTATAGGTTTTCTGGTTTGATTCTTGGTTGGGGTGGCTTCTGTCTGCATCTCCTCCCTGTATTTGTGTGGATTTGCTCTGGTGCCCTGCCATTTTACAAAGACGTGTCTGCAGTATTAATCCCTGCGTCTCTGCTGAAAATTGTTTTTGTTCTGTCCGCAGTAAAATTGACCGGCATTTGAATTTCAGACTTCAGGTTTCTGAATGTTTAGTTCCTTGCAGATTTGATGGTGCAGTGGTAGTATTGTTGCGTCACAGCTATAGGTTTTCTGGTTTGATTCTTGGTTGGGGTGGCTTCTGTGTGGAGTCTGCATCTCCTCCCTGTGTTTGTGTGGATTTGCTCTGGTGCCCTGCCATTTTACAAAGACGTGTCTGCAGTATTAATCCCTGCGTCTCTGCTGAAAACTGGTTCTGTCCGCAGTAAAATTGACCGGCATTTGAATTTCAGACTTCAGGTTTCTGAATGTTTAATTCCTTGCAGATTTGATGGTGCAGTGGTAGTATTGTTGCCTCACAGCTATAGGTTTTCTGGTTTGATTCTTGGTTGGGGTGGCTTCTGTGTGGAGTCTGCATCTCCTCCCTGTGTTTGTGTGGATTTGCTCTGGTGCCCTGCCATTTTACAAAGACGTGTCTGCAGTATTAATCCCTCGTCTCTGCTGAAAATTGTTTTTGTTCTGTCCGCAGTAAAATTGACCGGCATTTGAATTTCAAACTTCATGTTCTTCAGAATACATAGTAGCACAACCTTTTTTCTAGCAATTTTCTAAGTTTATAAGATGAATATTTTAAATTTGTCCCTATTTTTGGGACTGTATTCCCCATTATTGGCTTTGTCCAGGTTTTTGTGCTAAGGTTGACAGCTATGGCAAGAACTGAATTCACTGAATATGGACTGTAGAATTGTGCATATTTACTGATAAAGGTGCACTGTAGAATTGTGCATATTTACTGATAATGGTGGACTGTAGAATTGTGCATATTTACTAATAATGGTGGACTGTGGAATTGTGCATATTTACTAATAATGGTGGACTGTAGAATTGTGTATATTTACTAATAATGGTGGACTGTGGAAGTCTGAGTAGACTTTTTATGATAAATGTTCTCAACTGGGCAGTTTTGCCATTATGGGTGCATATGTTTTGTTTCATTGCTTACTGGAAAAATGTTCAAAACAAATTTAAAACACCCTCTAACAAGTGTACTGTATTGTACAAGGAATATAATTTTAGTACAATGAGGAAGGTGTATCAAAGAGCACATGTATGTTTCATATGCAAGGGGCCTATGATTCGAAAACAGCCCAAAATTAATCTTTATCTGCTACTGGCAAAATGTATTTTCTTTGAATGTGGGTTTCAATGCTGTTTCAATGAATGTGAGTTTCAAGGGCAGAGAAGTTTTAATGCTAAGTTTTCATTGTGCGACTGCATTGCTTTGTTTAACAGATGACTTAATGTTTGTGCTGTAAAATACAAAATAAAACTTTCAAATGAAGTCCAACTCATCATTGAAGTAAAGCAGTATGCACATTAGTGTTTATGGTAAATGGAGTGAAATAGCCAAGTAATGGCTCATTGGAATGGCTGCAGAGGCTCCATTCAACCATTATTTTGTCAGGGGCAGCAAACTCAGACAGGCCCAGCTGAACTATACCTCCCAACTGTCCAGATTTTCAAAGAATGAATAGATTTTTGCTTCTTATTTTTGGTTTGTTGTTCATAAAATTTGTAGTTTTAATTCCTAAATGATTTGCCAGAAGTCACTAAATAATAAGTTTCAGACTTCATAACCTTCATAAAATGCATCTTTAAGTAAGAGCCGTTCTATCAACTGTCTCAATTTATACAAGAGCAATTTTTAGTACTGTTTATATGTGCCCCAATATATTTGGCCTTGTTCAGATTTACTGCATTAACAGGTTGAGAGGTACATGCAAATAAATTGCTTTATAGAATTAGGCATAGCCAACCTCTCAACTGTCCCCAATTTTTGGCTCAAAATGTTGCTCTTCCCCTAATAATCCCTCCACAAAATAGCAATTTTGGAAGAAAACATGGAGGGTTTACAATTAAGAAATAACTGTAATAATCAAAGTTATAGATTACTTGAAATGCATGTAGATTCTTTTATTTTGTCAGCTGCTCAAGGTAGCAGTACTAATATTAAAGTGTCCCTTCTTTGACAGGTAGCAGCTGTATTGTGTGTCTATTTTATATTTTTGCATCACATTTTTGGTCCATTTTTCATAAAATTGTGTTTTTGGCAAATTAGTGACAAATCACTAAAGACTGAAGTTAGAAAATGACAGACATTTGAGTTTCAGATTTTATACCCTTCAGAAAATTCATACTAATGCAAGACCTATTCTATTATCTTTCTAAGTTTATTAGAGCAATATTTAAAATTGTCCTTATTGTTGTGCCTTTGTCCCACTTCTGTGTATGGCTTTGTCCAGATTTCTTGCTCTTGAGGTTGAGAGGTATGACAAATGTGTCAGGGCCATCACAGTCAGCCAGAGAGACTTCAAATTGTGACATGCTTGTTGCACCCCACTCCCCCATGTAGTGACTCTGGATGTGTCCAAGCAAGGCAAGGAGTAGTTGTATCTACCTTGGATGGGGAGGACACACTGCATTAGTACTACAGTGGCTTTTCATCTGTCCTTGATTTTGCAGAATGGTCTGGTTTCTGTCATATTTTTGTACTGTTGATTTATGCTTATTACTCAGATTTATGCTTATTACTCAAAGTGCCTGTTGCTCTGTGTTTAAGTAGCAATGCTTTAATGACCATAAGGTAAGCTTGTCTGACATTGTAAGATGCAAGTAAGCTTTAATAAGCATACTGTTAAAGAATTGCCAACATTGAAAGCCTTTCTGTTGTTGCCATGCAGAGAATACTTGACTAGATAATGTATAAGCCTTGGGTATTAAAGGACAGGATTCCATTATTTTAAAAAGCTCATTACACTTGTTGGAGACTTCCAGTCATCTCTGCAGACTTTACCCGTAAACTAAACAGAATGCCAATCATGTGTGGTCCATAACCTGTACAGTAATCCTTTAAGCAATGTATCTTGAGCTTGTTTCTTGTTTGCTTTTCATTTTTTACTTTTATCATGTTTTCCCCATGAAACAAGTTGTCAGGCAGCAGGTCTTTTGGATAAGAAACATTTTTACAAGTGGGGGCATCACATAGATTTCTACTTTCAGCATGTTGCTTGGTACTTTAATAAAGCTGAATATATTATAATTAGAACTGCAGTGCAAGGAGAAGTGGTTTGAGTTGAGTGCTTCTGGTTTTGCTTGTACTTGATTTTGACTGGCATTCCAGTAATGTATTTAAAAAGTAATTTATTTTTTCATGCCTCACAACCTTTTGTTTCCATCTAGATATTAAGTAAGCTGTCATGCAGCCAATGCATTGAAATATTTTTATTCTTCTACACTTATTTTTGTCTTGATTGGACTTTCATAATGATGGTTTGCCACCCAGGGCAGCGTATTTAATTAAAGTTAGTTTTTTGTGGTTTTGTGCATAGCTCCTCCCCTTTATGGTTGACCACACCCCTTCATTTGACCCCACCCATTCAGCGTCTCCTGCAGCCCCCCTGTGATTTGAAGTCACCAGCCGCCACTGAGCAGTACTAGGTCATAAGCATACAATATGCAATCCATGTAGGGCAGGAATGATGGCTAGCCATTAGCTAAAAGCGAGAACAAATGTAGTCCAAGTATAGAGGTCCTGTGGTACACCTTTTGAGGTAGTGCTAGTATCTCATCTTTTAATATTTGTGTGAGCTGTAAAAATTCTGTGAGACAGGTAGCTATCAAACCACTGCAACACATCAGGTGCAAAACCCATGTCTTTTAGCTTGTTCACAAAAAACAAAACTACAGTCATTTTCAAATAAATGTTTATGGTCTACAAATATTGCTCCCATGAGTTAATTTTTTCCATATTACCACAGACTTAGTCAGTTAGTTTGTATAAGGCAGTGGCAGCACTGTATTTTGGTTTACGCCATGTTGTCTGTTCGTAAGTATATCATTGATCATATACAAGTTTCTCAAAGGTTTTCTCCAGCGGACAATCATTTGTTATTGACCTATAATCATTAACTGAGGTCAGATGAGATATTTTAGGGAGACTATTATAACCAGATGCTTAGATTGGTAGGAGAATTTTAGTCTATATTGCAAGGACTGAAATGTAAGTGTTGTTCCTGCTCGTCTTCCAGGTTTCTAGCAGCCTAGGATAAAGGTAATGAACATGTGGCTTGTAATTTTAATGTAAACTGCCTAACAAGTTTTCAACTAATTTTCTAGTGATGATTTTAAGTAAAAGGAGCAGATATTCTACATACTGGTGCAGGGGGGTTTATGGTGTGGGTTTGAGCTATATCTATTACTTAGCAGTTTCGGTAGGGTAACTCCTAAGCTCATATAAGTTGTTCAGTATGCATGACTTTTCTGAGTACTTTGAGAAATAATTTGTCTGTACTGATTTGTTCAATAGTTTGCCAGAATAGTCTTGGGTTACTAAGTTGCTGCTTCTGACTTTGCCTAATGAAAGCTGCCTTTGTGGGATTAGTAGCAATTATGACTGTTTATGGCTTAATGCCAGGTGAGCAATGCTCCTCTGCAAAGGAAGTAGAATCAAGTGCCCTTTTACTCTTTTATACGCCACATGATGAAGAGACTGTCAAATCTAATGTTCACAATCCCTAAAAGCAGCTCTTCATCCAAGTGTGGTGTTAAGAAGTGAGCATACCTCTCAGCTGTTCTTGATTTTTGCCTCATAGGATTCCATTGTAAAGGTTTTGAATTTCTGTTAAATCACTGAAAATTGCAGTCAGCCAAAAATACCAGATATAGTGTTATACTTCCTATTGATCAAAAAAATGCAAGTCAATGCAAAACTTGTTCAAGTAACTTTTTAAGTGAATTATAAAAAGAAAAATCTGTGGTATCCCTCGAAGTCTCAGAAAACCCAGTATGCAACCAATACTGGGTCAAAAACAAGTAAAGCAGAAACTCTGCAGTGTGGAGGGTGTAAAGTTCACTCCTTGAAATTTGTTATGCACCTAGTTCACTAATAAAAATCAAACTTTAAAATATGTAATACAAAATAATAAAATAAAACAGTAGGTAGTCCACAGTGGAGGTAAAAAGGGAATATCCTTTACTGAAACACACCAAGCACATTTTTAACAGCTGTTCCTTATTTGCGTATTTGTTATCCCATTGTTTTTGGATTTGTCCAGAATACCCAATCAAAGAAGATGAGAGGTATGCTGCTGTCTGTTCAACTGTGCTAAGTGTTTTAACCAGTTTTCAAAGCTGGTAAAACACTTCACTATCCCATGTTTTCTGTTTTATTTTCTTTCTTTCTTTCTTTTCTGTGACTGGTATTCTGGACAAATCCAGAATGTATTTATTCAGTATCAATAGTTTAGTCCTTAAAAGTGATCAATCAATCCATTAGTAGACAATGATTATTAGTTTTACATCTGCTTTACTACACTGATGCCAAGCACTATACACTTTGCTAAGAATATTATCATGTTCCATCTTAACTTTTGGTACTTTCCACTTAAACATAGCTGTGTTTATTTATTGATTTATTGTCTGAGTAACTGATTATGCTGCATTCTAGTTACTTTGTCATAAAATCTGCTGCAGACTACAGAAACCATGACAACTCACTACAAAATAGTTTCTCCCTCGAATGCGTCATCAGAAGGTGTGGTTGGATGACAAGGAATCATGAAGTAATCGAGCAGTTGCTCAGCATACAGTAAACAGAAACACCAGTTTATTAAACGTAATAAATATAGGTCCACTGAAGTAACTAAAGTGAAAACTACACATTTTAGAATAAGAAAGCCCACTTAACAAGATGAGGGCATAATTACAACAAAGAGAAATTGCAAAAAAAAAAAAAACCCACTGCAGTTGATCCTTAAGCTCCAGACTCAAGTTATTTTTTTCCAGAAAAAACATGACTGAAGTTCTTCCCTTACTGGGGTTTTCTGAAGTGCCAGCCTTTTAATATTTATTTTATTTTACTTGACATTTTTACTGGGAAAGTCCGACTGGGTACGAGCCCATTTTCAGTGGAGACCTGGGAAGAAAAGGTCCACAGTACACATTAAACAGAATTAAAAAATCGAACAATGTTTATAAATATAATATCATTCAGTAACTGAATTTCTAACTCAGCTTCAGGTTATCTCTGAAATTCTTTTATATTTCTGTCATTGTTAACTGTGGTATTATTCAGGGAATCACTAGTTCTTGCAACAACTCTTCATGCTTCTATGACACATGCAGTGCTCAACTCAACATACCTGCTACATGTAGTTCCTTGCTGGTCTGTACTTCATTACTGCATTCTTCGTCTGTAGATTAAGTTGCATCTTCTGTAACTTTAGAGATACCTTATACAAGGATTTTCTAAATATAATTTGAAGAGGCAGATGTTTGTTTCCACCTGAACTTTTCTACCATGGACATACTCATGGAATCTCTCACATCTATACACTATTTCTAACAGTCCTTTTCTATCTGAGCATATTTATTCTGTGCCTCCATAAATGCTCTTGACCCACGGGCAACTGATCTAACCTGTTGGACCATAGTTCCTATACTTATCTGACTGAACAGTTGTAACATAAGAGCTTAACATACGTTTATTTGCCATCTGTACTTTACAAGATACAAGGTCCTGTAGAGAATGTAGATGCTTATGCTTTTGAGCTGAAGCACAGAGCCAAAGACAAAATGTAGTGAATGTTATGATTAATGAATAACAGATGGAACCTGTTGTGGTATAACATATGACAAAGCTAGGGGTAGGCTTTTAAGGGAAATAGATCTGACCTTATCAAAAGCTGTGCATGTGTGGCAAACAAAATTAGTAGTACACAGTTAAAACAATAAGTTGAGAAAAATGATGTATTCAAAAACAAATTTGAGTCAAGGAAAAAAGGCAACGTTAATGAGTAGGAAAAACCTATCCATGTGAGAATCTGTTGTAACAGAGACAGGGAGGAGAAAAACAGCCACGAGGTAAATGGAAGTGCTTGTGTAGCTGAAGTTCAAGCCTTGTGTGCTTTGTGTGGCTATAAGCAGGAGAAAAAGAATTGCCTGCTTTTAATAAATTGTGTAGAATGTAGCCAAAGCAATTCTGCACTGTAAATAATACATCTGTACTTCCAGACACAAATTCCTGAAGGTAAATACACTTCTTCACTTCTGCAGATGTATTTCTTCAGTCCTGCAAGTATTTATTCACTTCTGATGCCTGGGATACCAGGACAAAGGGTAAATAATACAGACATACTAAGGATGCAGTCTAACCTCCATAGGTCTTTACTTAGACTGATCTGTGTGGAAAGCAAATGCATACATGACATGCGCCTTCTTGTAACTAGATCATTAGTACTCAGAAATACACTTTCCATATTCTATAACAATCCCTTCATAGTCATAAATACTGTTGTGTACTCAAAATGATTGATATGGATCCCACTCTCCTGGAGATGTCAGTCCTTGCATAATTCACAAGCCGAACTGTAAGAGGATAGAGTGTCCCAACGAAACAAGTAAAAATCCAAATAAAGCACTCTTGAAGCAACATCAAAAGCTGAAGAAAAAACCTTTAATGAACACCAAATAAATCCTTATACAAACATGAAGTGCTTTTCTCGTTTCACCATGAACGCTTCATCAGACATAATAATGTGGCTATGGTGACAATTTAAATATGTAAACTCATCAAGAAAACTTCCATCCTATTGGTTAAATAATTAAATAGCTATAAAATATGCTTTTATATACTTAAATACAATAAAACTTTCCATCAAAAAATCTGTTTAAAAAAATCTATTTAAAAACATATATTCAAAACACATACATATCTAAATACACATTCATCCATCCTATCTTACAGTGATACAGTCATACCTCAATGAAGGGGCTTATTGAAAGTCATATGAATAAACACTATTATTCGAAGTGGCAAATCGGCGGCTGTGGTGGTGCAGCAGTTAGCGTTACTGCCTCACAGCAAGAAGCTCTCCGGTTCGATCCTTGGCTGGGGTGCCTTCTGTGTGGAGTCTGCATGTCCTCCCTGTGGTCGCGTGGGTTTCATCTGGGTGCTCCGGTTTCCTCCCACATCCCAAAGACATGCTGTAGATGGATTGGACACTCTAAATTGGCCCTAGGCGTGAGTGCGTGCATGTGTGTGCCTTCTGTGGAAGGTTGGGAGCCGGGCTGGCAACTCGACACCATAAAACTTCACTGCCAATCATGAGCGGACAGGTGCTCCGCTGTGGCAGCCCCTAACTGGGAAAAGCCGAAAGAAGTACAAGATTCGAGGTGGCAAATATATTATATCTAACAAATAGGGTATAGCACATGTAATACTTCTTTAAATCCACTAGATGGCAATACTGCTATATAAATTATATATAAAACTCAAGTATGTTCCTTCAAATCTATAATACAGGTTCATAGGTTAGTACTAGGCTAACTGCCTTTGTGGGCCATTTTAACTCTAGTCATTTACCCCTTCTGAGAATCAAACCCTGCACCTTGTGTTTGTAAGGTAAATACCTTAACCATTATGCCAACCTCAGCAAGCAACCAGGTACCAAATCACAAAAATTTCAAAAACTGAAAAAGCTAAGACTGTTCTCTGTTGCATACCGCTTTCTCAGAGGCAATCTCTGTCTAACGTACACAGCCATGTCCAACCCAGAATTGTTGAACATGCTCCATCTTAGCAAAACCAAATCTACTCGAGCTACACGCTCTAGGGATATAAACCTCAAAACAACAATGAATAGAACATGCTGGAGGGATAGATTCCCTTCGCAGAGACTTCCCTTACTATGGAACAGGGTCCCGATCTACATAAGACAGAGCCCCTCACTATTACTCTTCAAGAGGAACCTTGATGAGTGGATGGGTAACAGAAATTCACACCGGGGATCACACCAACAGCACTACTAGATAGGGGCCAAGGGTACTAGCTGCTTGTACAAGGGTCTAGGGAACTACTAAAGGGGCGCTGAATACCGCAGAACGTGGCTGGGCTAATATATGCCTTTGGGCAGATAGCCCAGTACCAACCTATGAACCTATAAAGACCAGTAATCCACACTAGCACCTCTGTCAGGCGAAGCAATAAAGCCAAGGATAAAATCTTTAGTGAACACTTGTTATTTACATCAGTTGTGTAAAATAGTGCAGTCAGCCCAGAACAAAGGCAATATTAATATTGTGCTGAGTTTAGTACCATTCCTTTTGTATGTCATCGCTTGTACTTTGGAGCTGATGGCCCAAATCTGATGAAGTGTATCAAACGAAAACGGAGACTTTAAGACATTTATGTGTTTTGTGCTGGTGCTGGTAGTTCTGCAACTGTTGGAATCTGCTAAATAAACGAGTGTTCACTGAAGATTTTATCCGTGGCTTTATTGCTTCGCCTGACAGAGGTGCTAGTGTGGATTGGTCATTATGCCAACCTCCCACATATATTTCTCATTATAAACTACTAATAAAATCAAATACAGACCACTTAAGTTAATTACTTAATGTTGCAACGGTCTGTCTAATAGGAAGGGCTTTAATGAAACCCTATCGTTCAAACCACTTACTTTATCGGCTTGCATTCTAATAATCCACTTAATTTCTTAATTTCTAATTAATTAATAATTTGATTTTATTAGTAGTTTATAATCAGAAATATATCTTATGGATGTGAAGGAACATAGTTGAGTTAAATATTTATATAAATATTTATATTTGAAAGTTTTCATCTGTTTTGTATGTGTTTATATTCGCATATATATTTTTATATTTTTTTATATATATTTAACATATATATGAGTTTTATATAGAAATATATTTATGTTAGGAAGTAGTATTAACATTCCATGAGTATTGTTAAAGATTTAAATACATATTTTAATGTATTTCTTGAAGGTTTGGTATACACAGTGCTTATATATAATTTATATAACAATATTGCCATCTGGTGGAATTAAACAAGTATTACATGTGCTATACCCTATTTGTTAGATAAATTTGCCAACTCCAGTAATAGTGTTTATTCATATGACTTTCAATAAGCCCTTTCATTGAGTTATGACTGTATCACTGTAAGGGTAGATGAATGGGTATTTAGATATATATGCATTTTGAATTTATGTTTTTAAATAGATTTTTAAACAGATTTTTTGATGGAAAGTTTTATTGTATTTAAGTTGTTGTTGTTGTGTCTTTCGGCTTTTCCCGGTTAGGGGTCGCCACAGCGGAACTCCGGTCTGCTAATGACTGGCAGTAGAGTTTTACGTGCCGACTTGCTGGGCCTGATGCACAACCTTCAACGAAGGAACGCCCATTCACACATGTCGCCACACAGAAGACGCTCTAACTGAGAATCGAATGGGACAACGTCTTACTGTGAGGCGACAACACTACCGCAGCACCACCACCGCAGTAAGTATTCAGAAAAAAATAAATAAAAACTCCAGCCAAGCTAGAACTTCCAATGAGTGACCTCTCAAACCTCCTGTAACAGGGGCACATGGGATATATGCAAATGACCCCTATGAACATCAGGTCTTTCAGCTATATGGCGATTTTGATTGCCTGTGACTTTTACATTTGAAGTCGTTTTAATGGACAATTTCAGGCCAATAAAGCCAAACCCCACTAGCTATGGATATGCATATTTCGGCCTTATGACCTCGTCAGCATAGCATAAACAGAGTGTTTGACTAAGCATAAGAAAAGTACAGTTTTGTACCTACCATAAATGTAGATGTTTGAAGATCCACATTGCTGCAGTCCTTACACTTGGGTAGTCCGCTGTCCTCGGTCGGCCCGAATATCAAAGTATAAGGCTGACGTCGGTCAAGGCGCATTTGACTGACATCAGGACGTCAGGGTACAAATGCGCATGACCGACGTCATATCCTCAGTCTTTTCTTGCCCCAGATGTCAGAAGACCCTAAAAATAAAGGTCAAAACCAAAAGACAGCAAAACAAACAACCAAGCACCCTTGCCCTAATTATATGTACAAAATATACACTATATACACAATATTTACAACTCAACCCACACAACCACCTCTAACTACAGAGGGAAGGAGGGAGGGTATTGGACTGCAGCAATGTGGATCTTGAACATCTACATTTATGGTAGGTACAAAACTGTACTATGTTCTTCATCTCACATTGCTGCAGTCCTTACACTTGGGTAGAATCCCAAAGCAGAGGTATGGGAGGATGGCCAAACTATAAGGAAGCAGGAGCTGCCAAAATGCCCTGCAAAACAGCAGTGGCAAAACCAGCCCTGGATTTAGAGTAAAGTGGCAGGTGATAATGCCTAGAGAAAGTATGCACTGAACTCCAAGTAGCTGCCTCCAAAATATCCTTGGTTGCCACCCCTCAAAAAGCTGTCAAGTGGCAGTAGCTCTAGTGGAATGAGGCCTAATCCCAGCTGGAATCTCCTTGCCATGATGGGAATAACAGAAAGCAATGCAAAACCCAATCCACTTAGAAATAGTTTGTTTTGACACAGGCTTGCCCTGAGAACTCAAAGCAAAAGAAACAAATAACTGCTGAGACTGCCTGAACCCTTTAGTTCTGTCCAAATAATATCGCAACTGCCTGTGTACATCTAAAGTGTGCAAAATCTTTTCCCCTTTATTTTGGGGATTTGCATAAAAAGTAGGCAAATGAATAGTTTGGTTTAAAGCCACACTAGAAACCACTTTAGGCATAAAGGAAGGATTAGTACGTAAAGATACCCTATCCTTATGGAAAATCAAGAAAGGCTCAACCGCCATAAGGGCCTGCAATTCAGAAACCCTTCTTGCAGAGGTAATGGCCAACAAAAAAGCAGTCTTCCATGATAAATATTTCAACTCAGAAGTAGCTGCAGGCTCAAAAGGTTGTAGAGAGAGTTTCTCCAACACAAAATTGAGATCCCAAGCAGGAGTAGGAGCTCTTCGTGGGGGTCTTATATTCTTTGCCCCTCTAAGAAATTGCTTGAACAAAGGATGAGAAAACAATGGTGGGTCACAATCATAGTGAGCCGAAATTGCTGCAGCATGAACCTTAATAGAAGAGAAAGACAAACCTTTGTCCAGTAACTCAGTAAGATATTGAAGAGCCACACTCAAATTAGGCTCAGAAACATCAAAATCTTTGCTGCACTCCAAAATAAAAATCTCTTCCATTTATCTGCGTACACTTTCCTTGTACTAGGCCTTCTAGCTTCCAAAATAACATTCAAAACTTGCTGAGGAAGTGGAGGCCCACTATGGTTCAAAACAGAATATGCCAGGCTGTTAGGTGCAGAGAGTGAAGCTTGACATTGAGCAAATGGCTGTCCTCCTGTGACAACAGGTGTGGAGCGGAAGGGAAAGGCCATGGAGGCGTCCGTGCCAGACTTCTCAGTAATGGGTACCAGTGCTGTCGAGGCCAATCTGGAGCTATTAAAATCATCCTTGGCTTGTCCTGTCTGACCTTTAGAAGTACCTTTGGGAGGAGAGGCAGAGGTGGAAAGGCATACACATGAAGATTGCTCCAATTGAAAGAAAGAGCATCCACTCTCCAAGCTGTGGGATGAAACCTTTTGTGCAAAACTTTGGCAGCTGATGGTTTAGTGGAGAAGCGAACAGATCTATGTCTGGAGTTCCCCATGACACTGTCAATTTCTGAAATACATGAGGATCCAATTTCCACTCGTGGGGATCCATAATTGCCTGCTCAACACATCTGCTAAGGAGTTCTGTGCTCCTGGCAGAAACCTTGCCTGAAGATTGAGCTGTAAACTGAGAGCAGTCTCCCACAAAATCATTGCTTGCCTGCATAGAGGATAAGAATGCGTTCCCCCTTGCTTGTTGATGTACCACATGACAGTTGTGTTGTCTGTTAGAATCAACACCTGCCCTGGAAGAAGTAAATCCTTGAAAGCTATTAATGCAAACTGGACTGCTAACATCTCCTTCAGGTTGATATGTAGATGTTGTAGTCTGGCAGGCCACTTGTCTTGTATCCACTTTCCATTTAGATGAGCTCCCCAAGCTTTGTCTGAGGCATCTGTCGTTAAAATCTGACTCGCCTCTGGCCGGGTCACAGAGAGTCCCTTGTTTAGGTGACATTCCTGAGCCCACCACAAAAATTCCTTTTGAATGCAAGGTATTATTTGAATGACAGTGTCCAGATCCTGGCAGTGCTGTGTCCATACATTTTGAGATACCATTGCAGCTTCCTCATATGCAGTTTGGCATTGGGAAGCACCAGAATACAAGATGCCATGAACCCTAAGGCTTGAAGGACTGTCCTTGCAGTCAGCCCGGACTGATGAGATAGTTGATGGAAGTAAAGGGAAAGACTCTTTTGTTTGTCCGGGGTTAAAAAGGCCATCTGGGATGCTGTATTCAGTCTCACACCCAGAAAGCACATGTCCTGAGAGGGTACTAGACTGGACTTTATTTCGCTCACAGAATACCCCAGGCATCTTAGCACTGCTATCACATATTCCAAATGATGAAGAAGCTCTTCCTTCCTTGAGCCAGAATCAGGCAGTCGTCCAAATAAGGATAGATCTGTATTCCTTTTAGCCTGAAGAAAGCTATCACTGGAGCCAGAACTTTCGTGAACACTCTGGGCAGTAGATAAGCCAAAGAGCAATGCAGAGAACTGATAGTGAGAAGTCCCAGCTCGAAAACGCAGATACTTCCTGCAACTTAGTCTTATAGGAACATGAAGGTAAGCCTCCTTGAGATCCAAAGTTACCATCCAATGATCTTTGCCCAGCAGAGGTAAAAGCTGCTGTAACGTCAACATTTTGAACTTGGGAATGTCCAGATAAGTGTTGAGGATAGATAAATCCAAAATCGGTCTCCACGTGTTCCCCTTCTTTGGTACTAGGAACAGGCGAGAATAAAATCCTAGGCCCACTTCTGGCATAGGGACCGGCTGTATGGCCCCTATTTGGAGTAACAGAGAAACTTGCTTGTGAGCCTCTATTCTTTGTTGAGGAGGAACGTCTGGCATGCCTTTGAAAGGAGGCAAGGTATGGAAATAAAACCTGTAACCGTGGTGTATGATATCCAAAACCCATCTGTCTTGGGTAATTAAACTCCAATTTTCTTTGAAAAGTGCCAACCTTCCTCCCAAAGGTGCTGCCAGACGAGAAGGCTCTGGCAGCTGAAAAGGTAGGTCATTGGGTCTGTTTACGAAAGGACTGACCCCTGCCCTCACCCGAAGACTGTGCAGGAGAACTCCCTGTTCTAGGCCTAAAAGAGCCCTGAGCTCTACCCCTACCACGTCTAGATCTACCCCTAGACTGGGAATCATAAGAAGGATATGTCCACCCCTTAGTAGGCCAATTTCTACTAAACTTTGGAGGCTGGACCTGCAAAAAATCTTTAACAATCTGCATAGACTTAGCCTTGTCTTCCATTTTCTTTAAAACTGCCTCAACAGGAGAACCAAACAACACGTCAGATTGTAAAGGAGCATCTAAAATCCTTGTTTTAACATGGTCAGATAAATTTTGATCCCTCAGCCAGGCGTGCCTGCGAAGAACTGACCCAGTGGCAGCCACCCTAGACGAGGCCTGTACAGCATCAAAACCACATTGCAAAGAATGCTTACCCACCTGTTCAGAAACATGCACAAAATCTTGCAACTCTTTACAATCAATACCTTCTGCCAGAGCATCAACCTTAGACTTCAATTGTGAAAGGAGATAGTTTTGGTATTTCAACATGTGAAACTGGCAATTCAAAGCCCTCATAGCAAGAGTGGAAGAAGTATAAACTTTCTTTCCCCATCTATCCAAGGCCCTGGCCTCTTTGTCTGCAGGAACCGGATTCTTTACAACAGAAGCCTTAACACCTTTAGGCCCCTGGCTAACAGTTTCTGGGTCTGCCCTAGGACTCTTAAAAAGATACTTATGAGCTTCAGGCACCCTGTAATACCTATCCGGTTTAACAGGAGCAGGAGGCAAAGAATCAGGATTAAGAGAAGCCTCTGTAAAAACATCTTCCACTACATCCAAAACAGGAGGTATAGCCAAAGGCCTATGCTGGGGTAAAAACAAAAATTCCCTAAGCCTTTTCCTGGAATCAGAGAAGTCCTGACCTTCCCACTTAAAATGCTCCCTCATGGAATGAAGAGTTTCTGAAAAGAAAAATCCTCAGGAGGAGAAGCAGAAGGAGTAGAATCATCCACATCAGAATCAGAATAAGGAGAGTACTCCTGCAAGTCTTCAGCCAAGACTCTGAAACATCTGAAGCCTGCTCAAAACTCCCTAGCTCAGGCTCCACCCTAGGTCTCTTATCAGGAGGGGCATAGAACCCTAATCAAAGTAATCAAATCTTCTGCCATTTTAAGCATATGCTTCTTGGGCACAGTTCCTGAAGAACTAGGGGTAACACCAACTGAAGCTAAACCTGGCCTGCCCCTGGGAGAAGCCTTGGAAACAGAAGGAGAGGGCCTAACCACCCTAGGCAGGGAGGGGAGTATAGTAACCTGAGAAGCCCCATCAGCCTGGCCTGCCTCCTGAGAGGCCACATCCTGCAATAACAAAGACTCTCCCTGGGATCCCAAAGAAACCTCCGGTGGAACCACCGGCTCCACCGACACCTCTAAAGAACCGGCGTCCGGTACTGATGGTTCCTCTAGCCTAGGTTTAACGGCTTTGTCCTTGTGCTTCTTCGAAGAAGCGGGCGTCGGAGCATCCGACGGCATTTTATAATTGCACCGCTTCCCGAAGACTAACCTGGCACAGTCTAATCTTCTCTTAATAGTGCGCTTATTGAACCTAGCACAAGAGCGACACCCAACAACGTCGTGCTCAGGCCCTAAACAAGGAATACACAAAGTATGGTAGTCTCTATGCGGTATCTGTTTCCCACAAGAAATACAATTATTCACTTTTTCTGACATCCGGTAAACCACTGAGGCAAGAAAAAACTAAAATATTCCCCAACGGGGTACTTAGCCAACTTTGACTCGGTCTGAAACTCCGAAATCGAACAATTTCAGAACGCCAACCGGCACTTGCAACGCTGCTTCTGCATCGGACCATGCGGCAAAAAAGACTGAGGATATGACGTCGGTCATGCGCATTTGTACCCTGACGTCCTGATGTCAGTCAAATGCGCCTTGACCGACGTCAGCCTTATACTTTGATATTCGGGCCGACCGAGGACAGCGGACTACCCAAGTGTAAGGACTGCAGCAATGTGAGATGAAGAACATCACAGGGTTGTTATACCCAGCTGATGTCCATTACCATTAGGGTGAATGCAAAATATCCCAACTAACAAATTAAAACAAAGGGTTAGAAGGTCACACTGAAAAAACAATCAGAAAAAACTAAATGAAAACTCCAGCCAACAAGGCCGAAATATGCATATCCATAGCTAGTGGGGTTTGGCTTTATTGGCCTGAAATTGTCCATTAAAATGACTTCAAATGTAAAAGTCATGGGCAATCAGAATCGCCATATAGCTGAAACACCTGATGTTCATAGGGGTCATTTGCATATATCCCATGTGCCTCTGTTACAGGAGGTTTGGGAGGTCACTCATTGGAAATTCTAGCTTGGCTGGAGTTTTCATTTAGTTTTTTTTCTGATTGTTTTTTCAGTGTGACCTTCTAACTCTTTGTTTTAAATTGTATTTAAGTATATAAAAGGATACTTTATAGCTATTTAAATATTTAACCAATAGATTGGAAATTTTCTTGATGAGTTTACATATTTAAATTGTCACCATAGCCACATTATTATGTCTGATGAAGCATTAATGGTGAAACGCGAAAGCGCTTACTTCATGTTTGTATAAGGATTTATTTGGTGTTCATTAAAGTTTTTTCTTCAGCTTTTGGTGTTGCCTCAAGAGTCCTTGCATAATGTTGGAGAGTTAGCCTCCAACTGTCCACCTTCAGCCACTTGCCCTTGCCTGATGGTTGTGGACGGCACCCCCCACCCCAAAGTCTACAGCATAATTATTACAGCATTCAGCCCTGCAAAAGCTTATAGACTTATCGTTTTACTCAGTATAGTTGAGGACTGCACCACCCACCTCAAAGGCTATAAAAGAATAATTCAGCATCCAGCCTTGCAAAAACTTACAGATTTGTCTTTTTACTCTGTATAGTGGTGGAATGCACCCCCACCCCAAAAACTGTAGCAGACTAATTATAGCATCCAACCCTGCAAAAGCTTACAGACTTGTCTTTTTACTCAGTGTAAGGGGAATTTACTTGTTCATTCAATCATGTTCTGTTGAAAATGGCACCAAGTTTAATGTATCTTCCTTGCTTGGCCAGTACTTAGTGGTCTGCTTTTTGGCTGTTTTAACTAGAATCAAAAATAGCCTCCACTGCACCTTAACTTTTCACTCCCTTCCCTCTCTAATTAATGAGCTACAGCAGCGGTAGCGTTGTTGCCTCACAGCAAGAGGTTCTCCCGTTCGATTCTCGGCTGGACCGCGGGGAGTGCCTTCTGTGTTGAGTCTGCATGTCCTCCCAGCGGTTGGGTGGGCGTTCGAAAGACATGCGTAAATGGGCGTGCCTTCGTTGAAGGTTGAACGTCGAGCTGGCACCTCGGCATTCGTGAAAATCTACTGCCAATCATTAGCGGACCGGAGTTCCGCTGTGGCGACCCCTAACTGGGAAAAGACAAAAGACAATAACAACCCTACTTTTGCTGGCAGTTTACACTTTCTTAACTGCTCTTTACAGCTACTGCTTTTATGACTCTCCCTCTTTGCCTGTATAGGCAGTTCTCTGTTGTTTTGCTTCTTCCCTTTTCCATGCCCTGAAGTTTTCACTGATAACTAATGAACAAAGAACTTCTACTTTGAGAATTAAACGTGGTTAGTTTTAAAAGTAGTTAAGAAAAAGTTCTTGTCTCATTTTCCCAAACTTTCATTTTCCTAATGACTAATGTTACAACTTGGTACTTCATATACTCATAACACACTTAAATGTCTTCTTTCATCCTAATACTTCAATACAATTACATTGCCTGTTTCTGTATAACTTCAAGGCTTATAGATATTTTTTTTCACTCACAGCAAGTGTACCTCCTTCTCAGCTGGCTACGCATAGGCTCATTCAACTCCCCTACCCTATCATCTATTCCCACTATTCCCACCCTCTCCCACTTCACCTTATCTTATACTATACCCAGCCACTACAAAAAAGCAACCAACCAAATTCACTGAGACATCAAGATGGCTCAACTCCTCTACTTACAAAGTCATATCACATGCCCTCTTCACAACTTCTCCCACTCTTCTGCAAGAAACTCCAACAAAAATAGCATATAACCTCCACCTAGATAACTGTCTTCCCTTAACTTATGTATAATATTCTACTCCTCCAGTCTACTCTCACAATTATACTAAGCATGCTCATCATTGCCACATCCTACCACACTCACCTTCCCCCATCACTGTATTTTTTATAACTCTATATTCCTACTCAACAGACACCACCAAGTACAAAACTGCACACATGCTCCATAAATTAGAAAAACAGTCCCTCTTCAATTACAGCTACATCAAAGAGAACTACCAGACCCATACATCGGTATCAGAGAGATTAAATAAATATAAAAATGGTAAAACTTCTCTCACCACACTTATACTCTCTCACTGTATGGAGGCATTTGCCCAGACCCTGGACCCTTCAAACCAACCGCATTTAACCTATCAGCTACCACCACTACCAAACACATAATCAACAAATCCTAACCACATTCTACTATTAACACACATAAACCTCAGCAGCATCTACAACACAATTTAAGATCAAAAAACGAAGTAGGATGCCAAGACTGCTAGAGCCACGGATGTCAGCAACAGTACTTTATTATTAAAATCCACAGGTTTACACCGACAACAAACCCAATACACATTAACGCCTTAAAACAAAATTGTGTTTTCGTCTTGAACAAACCGACTTCTTCAGATACCCTCTACAAAATAAATCAGACCTTATACACAATTATTAAAAACCAATTACCCAATCAACACAACCTCCAAGTTAAGAGTTTAATTGTTAGTTAATATTGCCTGTTTATCCGTGTGTTTTAAAACATTTCTTTCCTGATCCAACCTTTTTGTTATTACAAAGACCTGTTTACATGAATAAATAATCAAATGAATAGTGTAAAAACACCTTTAAAGCAAAATATGTTGTTGTAAAAGTGAATATATAAAAAATCAATGTTAGGTATTATAAAATATTTTTTTAAAAAATAATTTATATAATATAGCCTGCCATCTACTGGTTAAAATAATAAATACACTTAAAATGTTCATATTTTTTCCTGCTTTTAACTTTAAAAGTGGCATGATGGAGATAAAATCATTAAGACGAGGGGGATTAGTAGCATCAAGGGAGATTTGCCACCATAGCTCCCTAAATTCTAATTTTTCTTCCCATAGTCCACCTCTCACATCTTTTTTAACCTGTTCTAAAACCATGAAATGATATTTAGCATTGTGACAAGTTAAGGTGTGTTTATACAAAGCATTAGTTTCTTTTTTTGTGGATATCTCATATTTGTGTTCATATATCCTTCGTTTTAAAACTCTTTCCGTTTTGCCCACGTAAAAAGCATCACATTCTGAGCATAGTCCTAGGTATACCACACCTTTAGTTTCACAATTGTAATAATCTATGCTTGTGATCCATCTCTGTCTACTTTCCAAGAAAACTTTGTCCTTATCTATTATATTACTACAATACACACAGTGTCCATATTTAAAGGTACCCTTCCTAGTTTTATTAGATGTTTGGGGGCCTTTATATTCCAACATATTTTTGAATGATTGTGAATTTTTATATACTACTTTAACATTGTTATTTAATATTTTCTGGTCCAAATCAGTTAAACTAATGAATTTAGTCCATTCTCTTTCAATAACTTGTTTTGTAACATTGTTGTTGAAAGCATTATATTCAAGAACTAAGGCATGTCTGTAATCCATCTCTTTGGGAGTGGGGGTATTAGTATCTGATACTTTCAAACCACCAATGATTTTATTTAGGTTTCTATTACCAAGGATAGGTTTGAATCTATTTTCTCTCCCATTCAAAACTTCTTCATGTATTTTATTAATGAAATCTTGGGGGTAACCTCTTTCCAAGAACATTTTATTTAATAAGTTACACTCTTCCTTAAAATCGACTTCTAAGGTGGTCATGCGACTACCTCGGACATACTGTCCCTTCACTATATTCTTTTTACAATAATAAGTGTGTGCACTTTGAAAATGTAAAAATGAGTTACAAAAGGTGGGTTTCCTGTATATTTTGGATTCAAATCTATCATTTCTTCTATAAATTTCCACATCCAAAAATTGTAACTTTTCAGTAGAAACGTGAAAAGTAAATTTTAAAAATTGAGTAGTTTCCCCCAAATACACTTTAAATTCCACCAATTGCTCAATACCCCCTGACCATAAAATGACTATATCGTCCAAAAATCTGCGGTAAAGTCTCCAACAAGAACAAAACCTGGAATCAAGAACAAATAACTCCTCCCACCTAGCCAATACTAGGTTGGCATAAGTGGGGGCACAAGCAGCCCCCATAGCAATACCCTTAGTTTGCTTGTAAAATTCGCCACAAAAGTTTAAAAAATTGTATTTAAGAACCAAGTCCATTAGGGATACACATACAATTTTGTCATTATGAGTTAAGGTATCTTCCTGAAATACAGCCTCCTCAAACATTTCCATTCCTTCTGTGTGAGGAATACTTGAAAATAGATCCACAATGTCAATGGTCACAAATAATAAATTGTCGCATAAAACCTCCTTGTTAACAACTTCAAGAAGGTCCCAAGAGTCTTTTAATATTGATTCCTTCTTAATCCAGGAATTTTTCAATTTACTATCCACAAATTTAGCCAAACTATGTGTTTTGGAACCACAAGCTGAGACAATGGATCTTAGGGGGGGGGGATCAACCTCACTTTTATGAATCTTCGGAATTCCGAAGATAGAAGGGACCCTAGGCTTATCAATTTTTAAAAAATCTAAATTTTTTGTCAAATAACCCTTCAAAAAACATATCTTTTAAACAAATATCAATTTTGTTATAAGCAATATTAATTTCATTAATGGACACGTTGGTATAACCTTCCTCATTAAATAAAATTTCATTCATTTTCCCTTCGTACACTATATTATCCATGATGACTATTCCTCCCCCTTTGTCAGGTTTCATTATTCTAATCCTATGATTGTCTCTCAAAGTTTGTAAAATATTCATTTCCTTCCTAGTTAAGTTAGGCTGGAATCCAACCTTATTGTATCTATTTCTTAATTCTTTTTCCATAGTTTTTTCTAAATTACTCAATTGTGGATGTAACGGTGGGTTGAATATAGCTCTTCTCTTGAGTTGTTGATCCATGGTTTCCACCTCAGGTGTTAACGATAAATTTAAGTTAATTTTTCTAAAAAACAATTTTATATCTAATATTGACTGTGTGAGGTCTCCCTTTTTGTAGGGAATATATTTAAAACCTTTTGCAAGCAGGCTGAAATGTTCTTTTTCAATTATAATACCACTAAAATTATAAATACTAAAATCATTGAAAGTATGTTCGACACCATTTACCAAAATATCATTGCTAACTGTGTCATCACTGGGTGGGGTTTGTGGTGGTGTAACCACCGTCTTTAATATTTCCCCCTTCCCCTTCTCCCCCTCTCCATATAAAATTTCTTTCTTGATACCCTGGTTTATTCATTAGTCTCTCTGATCTACGAAGAGGGGGAAATTCTTCATAACTACACCCTTCTTCCTGAAAGTGATTAACATCCTCAGGATTTCCCTGTTTATCATTAACCATTTTATTTCCATAAAGGTGTTTTAAAAAAACAGGGGCTCGAGGTTTGGGGTATACTGTACCATTTTTATATTCTTCTGTATCTCGTTCTAACTTTTTAAACTTTCTTTGAATAATTTCCCCACATCTTTCATCAATCTCTCCCCTGATCTTAAAATATTTGTCCTTCTCTTCTCTTATAGTAAAAATCAGGTTTTCTTTTATACAATGATCCAACTTAGTTATTTCTTTCTGCAAAGTAACTTATAACCTACTGTTTTCCTTAATCATGAGCCTTAACATATCTAACCCACAATTGTTAAACAGTTCTATTAATTCTTTATAAAAAACAGACCCATCGAGCACATTGTTGGGAAACTTAAAAACCCTCAGTCCCTTTCGGACTATTTCCCTACAAACACGCTCATTTAGGTATTCATTTTCTATTTCTAATGTCTGATACTTTAACATTAATTTGTACAAATTGTCCAGTTTAACTCTGTAGGAATTAAACTCTTAACTTGGAGGTTGTGTTGATTGGGTAATTGTTTTTTAATAATTGTATATAAGGTCTGATTTATTCTGTAGAGGGTATCTGAAGAAGTCGGTTTGTTCAAGACGAAAACGCAATTTTGTTTTAAGGCGTTAATGTATATTGGGTTTGTTGTTGGTGTAAACCTGTGGATTTTAATAATAAAGTACTGTTGCTGACATCCGTGGCTCTAGCAGTCTTGGCATTCTACTTCGTTTTTGGTTTTTCTGTGCCAATCATCCTTTTTGTATTTGTGGTGGTACAATTTAAGATCAACATCCATGCATTTTAGCACACAATCCAGACATTCTAATTATCTTTAAAACACGGCTAAAGCCAAACACTTAAGATGAAGACATCCCTCAGGATACACTAAAATAAGAAATGATGGAGTACACAAAAAAGCCGGGGGGGGGGGATTGCAACACTCGTTTAGAAACACATTGAACATCATCAGATACCCACTTTGTCACCCCAACAATCCCAGCACAGAAATATCTGTTAACCTCTTACACCTGAATAAGCACAAAACTATTTGCATTGCTGCCATATATATTCCTCCAGGCAACAACAGTCCCATTCTTGAATGCATCCTTCAATGGTTTTCCTCTAATGTAAATAAACTATTACACTTGGGGATGTGAACATATACTATTTCCATGTACACACTGACTTTCCTACCCTGTCTAACAATCTATTTGATTTCACTCAAGTTATCACCTCAGCCACTAGAATCAATAAACACAGTAACAGGCACTCACTACTAGACTGGATTCTTACCACCTTACCCTCAAACAAAAACTGTTTTGGCTGTCTCCCAGAAAACATCAGTGATCATCTTCCCACATTTATGACAAGGCAAACTAATCACACCCCCAAACATACAGTATTAAAACAAGTATGCAGACTCTCACCTTTTAATAAAGACACCTTTATAAACAACCTCTCCCAATACAACTTGAATACTTAAAATAAAAATATCACTAGAAGATGCTGTCAACCATTTCAATAACACATTATTTAACATACTAAATCAGTTAGCTCCCACAAGAACAAAAAGAACCAAAAGCAACCCTTCTCCATGGCTCAATAAAGAGACTAAACAACTCATGCTAATCAGGGACAAAGCCTAGAAGGAATAGAATAAACATAGAACACCACAAAAGTGGTAAATTTTCAAACTTAGAAACTGACGTAAATCATACCTCTCAACCTGGAAACATCAAAAATTTGGACAAGGGCCATGAAAAATAGGTA